>NC_058042.1:18775000-19075000 GCF_020085105.1 Siniperca chuatsi
CTCACCCTCCTAACATTGATGTTTTATAATACTGTACGGTGCATATACACAAAAATAATTGATTGAACTTGATGTATTATCAACCTTGGCCTCTGGTTTTGGGGATGGATGAATATTTTAGATGGGGGCTGGAAATACTTGAGACTCAACAAATCACATGGCCCTCTCACAGAAGTGCAGGCTGCCATGGAAACACTAGCAGCTCAGTGCCTGTTTGGTGCTTTTGGAGGACTTCAAAGAGCCAGTGCTTGGTTACTTTAACCAATATAGAGCAGCATGGAGTAACCTGACCTGCAATGCATCAAAGGGGGAAATTAGTTTGTTTTTTAGGTGTTGATTTCTCGCCACTTTTCTGTGGAGGAACATTGCTGAGACAGAGAGAGTTCTGTTTTTAAGAAAACCTTCTGAACTTGAAGCAGAAATAATTGGATAGAACAAGCACCACACTCTCTGTATGCCTTTCCTGCCTTGTTTTGTGTGTGTTAATGTTTTATCTCTGATACATCAATGATCCCTTTAATCCCTTATAAATAAGCCTTACTTGGAGCCTGCCGTAAAACATTGGCTGAGTTATTCTCTTCTCTTAAAATAAGAGAAAGTTTGGTTCAATTTACACTAATTTCATCCAGGCATGTAGAGGAAGACAATTAATGCTTTCTTTCATCTTTTTATCAGAATTTTCAGTCTCTGTAGTGTGCTTCACACTTGAGAAGGCAGTTCACTCACAATGCAATTAATCTCATTCCATTTCAGTTTTTAAAAAAAATGTATTTATTTATTTTTCAAACCAGCTCAAGCGCCAAAGCAAATCAATAGAGATGGAGTTGATTTACACGGTGGGTTCCATAAGAACATCACAGTGGATGCACAAATAACGAGCACGTGCTGCACCACCGCATGAGCTGTACAAATATACACAATGTACAGCATTGCAAACATGTGTAAATATGCAAATCACCGCAGCAGCATTGCTTTGTACCTATACACGTCAAAATTGTTGAACATAAGCACACAGTCAGGTAAACTACAGAGCTACAACACCATGAAGTAAAGCGCTGAGATGCAGACTAGAGGAACAGGATCCTGCAAGATTGTCATCGCTTGCAGCACTTTTTGCATGTTTCTCTGTAGTCCTTTTTTGTGGTTAAGAATACTCCACTGATTTAGTATTGCACTCCTATAATATTATTGCATTCATAATGGCCAGTAAAAAAAAAAGAGGTTGTAATCAATAAAAGCTTCATTGGTTGTTGGTCAGCCATCTCATCTCTGTTTTAGTCTAATCTCCTTTTTTGCCTCAACTGTTACCATCTTTCATTCTTTTATTGAAACATCTAAGATAGATTTTAGGCACATTTTATACATGTTTTCTCTTTAATTTAGGGCTGCAGCTAATTATTTTCATTATTGATTTCTGTCTATTTTTTATTATATTCAGTTTACTATCATATCTGATTAAAGAAAAGCTTCAATTTCTCACATCTAAGAAGCTGGAACCAGCAAGTATTCGGCATTTTTGCTTGCAAAATGATTCCATTATCAAAAAAGTTTCCGAGTCATGTTCTGACGATTGAATTTAAATATTATTCAGCAAATGGGAATTCTCTGGGTATGAGTACATTACAGAACCGATTAAACTTTTTATCTTAATCCTCTTTATACAACTTTCTCCACATATGCTGTAGTACTCCCCAACACCTGTAAATGGACTTTGATGTGTAAAATCAGTGGATTTCCCTTATAAGGAATTCCTGATGTCCATTTTTTATAAGAATTAAAAAGTAGGTATTTGTACTAGATTTACATTAACACTGTCAACTAACTAACTAAATATTTAAATAAAATGCATGCTTTTTGTTCTGCCTGCAATGGCCACCTTGTTCCTAGTCTTTAGCATGATTGATTCTCAACTAAGAGAATTTAAATTTCATATGAACCTTTACTTATCATACAAAATAGTATGTAAGTACTAAGAAAACCTTTCTATTTTGTCATCTGGTGTGTGTGTGTGTGTGTGTACATTTACATGTGGGAACCTGGATGCAGGTGTCCGTATGCTGGACGGTGAGGTGACTGACATGGTGGAGGCCCAGTCTCTCAGTCTGAATCCCCAACACATCGACATCTACAGCGCCAGCTGGGGCCCAGAGGATGACGGCAAAACTGTCGATGGACCTGCCAAACTTGCCAAAGAAGCTTTTCTGCATGGAGTTACAGAGGTGCGTGTGTGTGACTGTTTGTGTGAGACAGAAATTATTTACTGCCTGTGTGTGGCCTTTCAGCAGTCAGTAATTGAACTGTTCAAGCATGAGAGGACACAAGCGAGAAGAACAAAGCAGTTTTTTATCCTGACAATTATGAATTGAAGGGAATGTCCTCTAAAACCCACCAGGGAGGAAAATCTTAGAAAATGAACAGAAGCAGCACTGACAGAAGTGAAGTATGAACAGTTATTTTTATTTTATTCATATCTATCTATCTATCTATCTATCTATCTATCTATCTATCTATCTATCTATCTATCTATCTATCTATCTATCTATCTATCTATCTATCTATCTATCTATCTATCTATCTATCTATCTATCTATCTATCTATCTATCTATCTATCTATCTATCTATCTATCTATCTATCTATCTATCTATCTATCTATCTATCTATCTATCTATCTATCTATCTATCTATCTATCTATCTATCTATCTATCTATCTATCTATCTATCTATCTATCTATCTATCTATCTATCTATCTATCTATCTATCTATCTATCTATCTATCTATCTATCTATCTATCTATCTATCTATCTATCTATCTATCTATCTATCTATCTATCTATCTATCTATCTATCTATCTATCTATCTATCTATCTATCTATCTATCTATCTATCTATCTATCTATCTATCTATCTATCTATCTATCTATCTATCTATCTATCTATCTATCTATCTATCTATCTATCTATCTATCTATCTATCTATCTATCTATCTATCTATCTATCTATCTATCTATCTATCTATCTATCTATCTATCTATCTATCTATCTATCTATCTATCTATCTATCTATCTATCTATCTATCTATCTATCTATCTATCTATCTATCTATCTATCTATCTATCTATCTATCTATCTATCTATCTATAGTTGTATGCAAAAGTTTAGGAACCCCTGACAATTTCCATGATTTTCATTAATAAATATTTGGGTGTTTGGATCAGCAATTTCATTTTGATCTATCAAATAACTGAAGGACACAGTAATATTTCAGTAGTGAAATGAGATTTATTGGATTAACAGAAAATGTGCAATATGCATCAAAACGAAATTAGACAGGTGCATAAATTTCTAAACACCCAAATATTTATAAATGAAAATCATGGAAATTGTCAGGGGTTCCTAAACTTTTGCATACAACTGTATCTATCTATATTTTATCTATATTTTATATATATATATATATATATATATATATATAATATAATAAACTTTGTCCTTCACCCTCCGCGGGTGGTCTCGTCCTTCGAGCTCGGGTCCTCTACCAGAGGCCTGGGAGCTTGAGGGTTCTGCGCAGTATCTTTGCTGTTCCCAGTACTGCACTCTTCTGGACCGAGATGTCTGGTGTTCTTCCAGGGATCTGCTGTAGCCACTCCTCCAGTTTGGGGGTCACTGCCCCGAGTGCTCCGATGACCACGGGTACCACTGTTGCCTTCACCTTCCAGGCCTTCTCCAGCTCTTCTCTGAGCCCTTGGTACTTCTCTAGTTTCTCATGTTCCTTTTTCCTGATGTTGCCATCACTTGGTATCGCCACGTCAACCACAACGGCTTTCCTCTGCTGTTTGTCAACCACCACGATGTCAGGCTGGTTCGCCATTACCATTCTGTCAGTCTGGATCTGGAAGTCCCACAGGATCTTGGCTCGGTCATTCTCTACCACCTTTGGAGGTGTTTCCCACTTTGACCTCGGGGTTTCCAGTCCATACTCAGTGCAGATGTTCCTGTACACTATGCCAGCTACTTGGTTATGGCGCTCCATGTATGCTTTTCCTGCCAGCATCTTACACCCTGCAGTTATGTGCTGGATTGTCTCAGGGGCCTCTTTGCACAGCCTACACCTTGGGTCTTGTCTGGTGTGGTAGATCTGGGCCTCTATTGCTGTGGTGCTCAGGGCCTGCTCCTGTGCAGCCATGATGAGTGCCTCTGTCCTTCAATCCAGCCCGCTCTAGCCATTGGTAGGACTTCTTGATATCAGCCACTTCAGTTATGTTCCGGTGGTACATCCCGTGTTGGGGTTTGTCCTCCCATGATGGTCCTTCCTCCAGCACGTCTTCCTCTGTTCCCCATTGCCTGAGACATTCCCTGAGCACGTCATCTGTTGGGGCCTTATCTTGGATGTACTTGTGGATCTTGGATGTTTCATCCTGGATAGTGGCTCTCACACTCACTAGTCCACGGCCGCCTTCCTTACGGCTAGCGTACAGTCTCAGGGTGCTGGATTTGGGATGGAACCCTTCATGCATGGTGAGGAGCTTTCGCGTCTTAACGTCTGTGGTCTGTATCTCTTCCTTTGGCCACCTTATTATTCCCGCAGGGTATCTGATCACTGGTAGGGCGTAGCTGTTTATTGCCTGGGCCTTGTTCTTGCCATTGAGCTGACTTCTTAGGACTTGCCTTACTCGTTGGAGGTATTTGGCCGTTGCCGTCTTCCTTGTTGCCTCTTCGAGGTTGCCATTTGCCTGTGGTATTCCAAGGTACTTGTAACCATCCTCAATATCTGCTATTGTTCCTTCTGGGAGTGAGACCCCTTCTGTGTGGACTACCTTCCCTCTCTTTGTCACCATTCGACTGCACTTCTCAAGCTCGAATGACATCCCAATGTCAGAGCTGTAGATCCTGGTGGTGTGGATCAGTGAGTCGATGTCCCGCTCGCTCTTAGCGTATAGCTTGATGTCATCCATGTAGAGGAGGTGACTGATGGTGGCCCGTTCCTGAGTCGGTATCCATAGCCAGTCTTGTTGATTGTTTGGCTGAGGGGTTCAGTCCTATGCAGAACAGCAGTGGGGACAGAGCATCTCCTTGGTATATGCCACATTTGATGGATACTTGTGCAAGTGGCTTGCCATTGGCCTCAAGGGTGGTTTTCCACAGCCTCATCGAGTTTGCAATGAAGTGTCTTAGAGTCCTGTTGATGTTGTACATCTCTAAGCATTCAGTGATCCATGTGTGCGGCATTGAGTCATATGCTTTCTTGTAATCAATCCAGGCAGTGCACAGGTTGGTGTGTCGGGCAGTCTTGGGTGACTGTTCTGTCAACCAGGAGTTGGTGTTTGGCTCCTCTGGTTCCCCTGCCAATGCCCTTCTGTGCTTTGCTCATGTATTGATCCATGTGTCCACTTATCTTAGCCGCGATGATGCCTGACATGAGCTTCCATGTTGTGGAGAGACAGGTTATTGGCCGATAGTTGGATGGGACTGTACCCTTTGCGGGATCCTTCAGGATCAGGATTGTGCGCCCTTCGGTAAGCCATCCAGGGTGCGTCCCATCTCTTAGCAGCTGGTTCATTTGTGCTGCTAGGTGCTCATGGAGTGCAGTGAGCTTCTTTAGCCAGTAGGGCCCGGTGCTGTCCAGTTCTTCATACCTGAGACTCTTTCTTGGATGTCTGGACTGGATTCTGTTCAGGGAGGTTGCTGTGGTCCTTTTTCAGAGCCGCCAGCCACTGTGCATCGCTGTTGTGTGATGCCTCCCTCTCCCATATACTTTTCCAGTACTGCTCCGTTTCCAGCCGTGGTGGGTCTGCTCTGCTGTTATTACCCTGCCATTGAGCGTACACTTTCGCAGGTTGAGTTGCGAACAGCCGGTTTATTCTTCTGGCTTCATTATCTCTCGTGTATCTCTTTAGGCGGCTGGCCAAGGCTTGGAGCCTTTGTTTGGCAGTTTTGAGTGCTTCAGGTATGGTCATCTGGTTGTACTTCGTGGGTACTTGCTTTCTCATTGCACCCCTCTCAGCCTCTGTCAGTTGGCTCACTTCTCTCCGGGCCTCCTTGATTTTTGCTGGCATAGTGTACAGGAACATCTGCACGGAGTATGGACTGGAAACCCCGAGGTCAAAGTGGGAAACACCTCCAAAAGTGGTAGAGAATGACCGAGCCAAGATTCTGTGGGACTTCCAGATTCAGACTGACAGAATGGTAATGGCGAAACAACCAGACATCGTGGTGGTGGACAAACAGCAGAGGAAAGCCGCTGTGGTTGATGTGGCAATACCAAGTGATGGCAACATCAGGAAAAAGGAACATGAGAAACTAGAGAAGTACCAAGGGCTCAGAGAAGAGCTGGAGAAGACCTGGAAGGTGAAGGCAACAGTGGTGTGTGTGTGTGTGTGTGTGTGTGTATGTATGTATGTATGTATGTGTATATATATATATATATATTAAAAAAAACAACTGGATTACTGGAGTTTTAAATGACTTGACAAGCAAACTTCTAATGAAAGGCTACATTCCCAACTATATGCATATACAAGAGATTTTAAGGAGGGTCATTTTGAAAACTAGTCTTGTCAGCATCTAACAACATGGCAATCTGAATATTAACCAGTCCTGTTGTTGATAGCAACACTTGTTTTAATGTATGGGACAGTGTTGGATATGTAAAATGAACAAGTCAACAGATTAATAAGCACGCAGATCACACCCCAGGCTCTCACATCTGCACTCCATGAATAAACACATCCATCCAGCTATCACTGACTCTTGTTATAGAGCAGTAGGATTCAAGGCATGTGCCATAAAGCTGATTGGAACCGCTGACAGTGACTACTAAGATAATTGCTGCAGTGACAGCACTGTCAGATGGTGGTGTGGGTGGTGCATAGCTGGGTTTGATCAATGCAGAGAGAGACGCTTCCACTCAATACAATAAAGCGGCTCTTAGATGAAAATTATTGCACTTCAAAGGCTGAGAGGTTGGGTGATTCATTACAATGAGCTGTTGTCATATAGTGCCTTTTTGTATTGCATTGCTGTCATGCAATATTTAACTCGTTTTAATTTACTGAGTGACCACCCCGGCCTCTGTGATGTATGCTGCGTTTTAATGGGGTCTTTTTGAAATGAGCCCTTAAATGAATTTGCCCTCCTATAATTGGCATTCCTATTAAAGATTCTTTTCTGGTTAGCGTTGGTCCCGAGGGATAAATGAATGAAAGGATCTGTGGTTGTCTTTTATTTCCTTTTGGTCTGAAGGGTCGTAATGGTTTGGGCTCCATCTTCGTGTGGGCGTCTGGGAACGGCGGGAGGGAGAAGGACAGCTGTAACTGCGATGGCTACACCAACAGCATCTACACCCTGTCCATCAGCAGCTCCACCCAGAACGGCAATGTCCCTTGGTACAGCGAGGCTTGCTCCTCCACCCTCGCCACCACCTACAGCTCGGGAAACCTTAACGAGAAGCAGATAGTGAGTTGTGTTTGTATCCAGTGACTCCCCTTGTGTCCCTCACATTAACAGAGCTTCTGCTTCCATGTCTGTAGTTTAAAAAAAAAAAAAAGTAGGATTTTTTTTTTTTTCAAGGTGAAGTTTACTTGATCCACAGCATCTTTATAGCCGCTGAAATGTTTGATTGATTAAACAGTCGATTAGTTGATTTAAGGGCCCTCTGGAGTTTTCTTGTAAACAAACAAAAGTTATATTTACATTCAGTTTGTTTTACTCACCAAAACATATTGAGTTTCCTTGATCTCCAACAAACATGTTGAATTAATTTACTTCCTCATAAAACACTTGCAAAGCCGATTTCTTTTCAACATTTTGAAACCTGCATTGTTTACATCCATGTTAACTTGCTTTCAGTCTTCTTCTTCCCTGCCTTTGCTCGCTCATCTCAGCGTTTCTTGGCATGTTACTGCCACCAGTAGATCACTCGAGTAGTGTGAAACCATCGGCAGGAATGTGTATCACGTCACCCGCGTGCATGTGCATCCGTGTGTCTGTGCTTGAGACAAACAACACAGCCTTATTAAAAAAAACAAAAAAACCCTGCTCCATAGCACTTCTAGAGGTCCAAAACTCCCCTGGGTACCTTTAATCTTTAAAGTAATTTATCAAAGAAAAAAGCCAAACATTAGCTGGTTCCAGCCTCTCAAATTTATGATATATATATATATATATATATATATATATATATATATATATATCATAAATTGTAAATTTAATATGTTTGTGATTTGTGTGGTAGCTAGTTGGGCAAAACAAAAAAATTAAAGACGTCACTTTGGTCTCTAGGAAATTGTGACGGGCATTTTTCACCATTATGTTTGTCAAAGTTAATGAGCGGCGTTTATGATAAAATACTAGACTGGTTAGCATAGACACTGTGAATATGACAAGAATATTTTATATTTTAAGCTGCATTTTCAATGTTTCTAAACCCTTTAGGAGTACCTCTTGATCATACTGTATATTAGATGCATTTACATTTTCAACATACATATGGCTGCAGGTAACAATTATCGATTAATCTACCAATTATTTTCTTAATAAACTCATACTTTTGGTCTATAAATAGCCCATGGCAGAGCCCAATGTGACGCCTTAAATTGTTTTGTCTAACCAACTGTCCAAAAAGATGCAGCTTACTATCACAGAAGACTAAGAAACCAGAAAATATTCACATTTGAGAAGCTGGAACCACAGAATCTTTTGCCATTTTTGCTTGAAAAAAATAAATTAAATGATTAATTGATTATTGTGAAATAGTTGCAGATGAATTTTTATCTCAGTGGACTAAGTGATTAATTGAGTAATTGTTTGAGCTCCATACATACGGCATATGGAGCATTTGCAGCTTTATTCTGCACCTGCTGTCTGAACCACAGCATTACTTCTTCATTCTTTCCTCCTTTTCTTCACTTTCTTCTTCTTCTCCATTCATCCCGTCTTGGGCCATTAAAATTATTATGAATAGTGAGCTGCTGAAACTCCATCTGGCAGTCTGCTGCTTGATATTCTTCTCACAAACACAAAATCACACACACAGTCTTTCTTTCTCTAGCATACAGTCTAGCAGCCAGACACAACTGGATGGACAGCTTATGACATCTCTGTGACATGTGGCTGGTCCCTTAATGCTTGAGTGCTGTACTCATTTAATTGTGCTGTCACTCATGAAGCGGGGATGAAGAAGAAGAAGAAGAAGAAGAAGAGAGACTGTGGGACCTCTGGGGTTATGCAGGAGCGAATATCTTCATTTCTGTTTATGGTTTTTTTAATTTTTTTTCTTTTTTAAATTACACTTATCTTATCCTTCTCTTTCAATTTAAAGTAAGGGGTATATGGGAAGCTCCTGAATACATAGTTGGACCATTAAAGTCCGTTCTGCCTGTGCATTTATTATTTTATTTAGTCCGTTAAAAGGTCAATTTCTGGAGGCTCTGCATTGGTCATTTTTGATTCCAACTGCTTTTGTATCAGTCTTATTCAGTTCCATAGATTTACCTCCCCTTTAGGATTATACTGTGGGCGACTGGGGGCTTTTTGCGAGGCAGTGTTTTGTAACCTTTATCCTTCGCCAGATGGGTTTTGCTGAGTGCAAACATGCTGGTTCTGCACTGTCTTGCTATGTATTCATGCACTTGCAGAAATTCAATCCTGGGAGCTGCCCTGTACAACCATAGCCCTCTGCTGTGGGTCGCTGAGGAGATCTCTACTGGAGGAGTTCGATCTTTTTTTTTTGCTCAGTTAAATGAGCCAAATTATCAGGTGACAAGAGTTTAAATATCTTGTAAATTTATTTTTTAATGTGAAGGCACAAGAGCAGTTCTGGTAGAAGTTTAGGGTTTGTAATACAGTGTGAGGATGGACCAAAGTTTTAAAACTGAATTGGAAGAGTAACTTTAGGTAACTGTTTTTGAGAATATTTTCCACTTTGTCAGAGGTGTCTATTTAAGCCCACCGTGTTCATCTTCCTTAGGTGACTACAGACCTGAAATCAAAATGCACAGACTCCCACACAGGCACCTCTGCCTCCGCGCCGCTGGCTGCTGGGATCATTGCTCTTGCCCTTGAAGCCAAGTAAGTGCTTATCACCATCTTCCTGATTCTTACCAAACTTTGCAATTCTCTTCAGCTGTACAGCCTCATTCTAACCTTCTCTATCTGCATATTTCCCTGACTTTTGTTGATTTTAAAATAATTTAATCCTACGTAAAAGAAAAGTGTCAAATATAATTTGCACAGAACTCATGATTAGACCGCGCAGTAATTTATTCTAGAGAAAGATTGGTCATTTTCAGAACCTGCATGTACGCTAAAATATTCAGAAAGCCAAAGTAGTTTAAATAATGCCCCACTGCTATCAGTTTCTAGCATGTGTTTAGAAGTTTCCTAACTGCAAATTGGTCATTTAGTGGCAACAAGTAAAATATTTTTCTACCTTTTTAAAAAAAAAAAATGTATTTATTTTTATTTTTTATTTTTTTATACACAGACTTTTAGAAGCCCAATTAATGTAACACTCATGTACTAAATCTGGCTTTAACTGCTGGTGCTGTGTGTTTATGCATCAATTCTGCTCGATTATCCCTTTTTATGAATTACTTTTTAACCCTTCTGCCTGACAGATTTCTGCAGCGCATTTTCAAAAATTGCACAATTTGATGTAAGCACTAATCATTTTTATCCAGTCACGCAGCACTAATGGAGGGACAAGCACGAACGTCTTAACAGTCCTGAAAATGAGTAATTAGTCTTGTGGCAACACAGAGTGAGGTGATGGAAAATGATTGCAATTAGGAATGAATTTGATGAAAAAGTTATTGAGCAAAGTTACTAAATAATATGCTTTATTTTACTAAATCTGCAATAAGAAGAATACATTTAAAGTTAAACCCATCTGTGACCTCCTGTAACCCTTTTTTTGTGGCTGCAAGCAGGATGATCACTTTCAATTTTTTCAGGTTCAGTTCTCTTTACAATACATTTTGCCAAAGGGCAGAAATTGAGTTGAAACACATGTTGACAGAAGATTTAATGTAATTCAGGAAAGTATGTGACTGGTACTTCATTGTATTCTGTATTTAATCAGCTGTCCACTGTAGGATGTATTGTCAGAGGCACCTGTTTGAGTGCCTCAACTTGATTTTCAAGCCAGACTCTTATCGTGTGTGTCTCTCCTCTTTTTATGTGGCTCTGTGTGTGCTTGCATATACACATGTTCCAGTAAAAACCTGACCTGGAGGGACATGCAACATCTGGTTGTACGAACTTCTCACCCTGCCCACCTGCTCACAAACGACTGGAGAACCAATGGGGTTGGGCGCAAAGGTACAACAACTCCTTCCAAGTTCTCTTCTGCCCTCTGCAGTTTGCAGATGCCTTTGAGGCTCATTAGTATATTGTACATCTAAAAAAACAAATTGTCATTAGTGATGCAAAGCCCTGGAATTGGACAGAAAGGTTGTGTGACAGCTTAAAATGTGATGCACACAGTGTAGCTCGTCTGTAAAGATCGAACTGGAGGAGTGAGGATGCTGCTCTCAGCACGCCAACATTCATGTGTCTGTTTCCTCTTCTCTCTTGGTCTCTGCAGTTAGCCATTCATATGGATACGGTCTACTTGATGCCAGTGCAATTGTAGCGCTGGCAGAGACGTGGACCAATGTGAGGCCACAGCGGAAATGTGTGATCACCATGGTCTGTGAGCCAAGGTTAGTACACTACACATGCACACACGCGCGCATACACACGCGCACACTCACAGCTCACTGGAATTATCTAAAGACTCTGATTACAAGTGTCTACACATATTACAGCTGTCACAAAAATCTAGAATTAACTGAATATGAACGAACAAGTAATTAGTTCGAATTAATTTGAACGCAACCCACGTAGCCTTATCCTAAACTACATTGTAGAATGAATGTTGTTCCGTTCATTTGAAGGTACCTCACTTGAGTGACAAGCTAACGTTCCTGTAAAGCAGTTGCATTTTACAAACTCAGCAAAGAGCCTTACCTATACACACAATGTTTTCATCTATTTGTCAAATTCAGAATCTTTAAAGTTTAGCACGGCTAGCTAGTTTTCTCCATTTTGTGTTGGCAAAGAGAACAACAGTAGCCTGCTCCATTTCAGTGCGCCGGTGCACTGCTTAACACGTAACGGCGAGGGCCGGGAAAACTGTTTTTAAATGGAGTGTAATCTGTCAGCCAGCAGCAGCAACCAGGCTATTGTTTTGCATTATGTGAAATATAAGTTTAACCGTTTTGGAGTTTGACCCTTACTAAGGACTAAAAGTCAGGATATCTCCTGTCTTTAAATCTGTCGCGTGTTAGTCCCCCTACTTCATGGAAGTGCAATACTAAATCACCGGGGTACCTTTAACCAGAAAGGTGCCTCACTGACATAAGGTTTTACAGGAGTGTCCTGGCTAAGGTAGCAGCAGCACATAGAACACGGAGGTACACACGATAAAACAATATCAGCAAAGCAGATGTGATCAGAAAGATAAGTTAATACTGATTTAAAAAAAACGGCAGTCAATAACAACTACAAGAAACAGCAACAGAAACAATAAATACATTGTTATATAGATTTTTAGTTAATGTAAATTCAGCCTGTGATTAAGCAGCATGATGAGATAAGACTGGATGCTTGAGACGCAGAAATTGACTAAACTGGTCCATAACATAACGTAGGTGGAGGACATGCTGTATGACTGAGCTGTCATGCTTTGCTGCAGTGACACTCTGTCTTCATCTTCAGCTTGGCTCTGGGCGCATGTTGAAATGCTCCATGTTGGCGCTCAGCGTTAGCAGTAGCATTTTAAAAGAGAAATAGTTATTTGTCAATTCATGTGTACCTTTCACTGTTAGGACTCAATATTTCTCCGCAGCCATTTTATTCTTTCTTCTCCTGGTGTCACAGTCTAAACACAGTCTGACATATCCTCTTCATTATGCGCTCCCTTTCACTTCTCTCTGCTGGGTTTGAGGTTTCTCTCTCTTTTACTGCAGCTATGAGATGCTCAGAGCAGATGGTTCAAGCATCTGGGAGCAGCAGTCAATGCAGGTTATTCAATTTCCATTTTAGGTGTTTAGCTGATTCACTTATCCAGAGTGACTTGAAATGAGACAGCAGGTAGGTGTTCAGCGTCTTTCATTGTCAATTACATCAGAATCATGACAGTGTGCTCAAAAAGGGAAAACCACAGTACTACATACACACAGTACTACATTATAATGACCATAATTCTAATTCATAATTGATCTGCAAAGGAGTTTGCAGATCATTGATTTGAATTGTATCAGTGTGCCTAATCTTGTGTTTACATTTGGAATATGGATTGTGCCTTAAAGCATGAAGTCTTTGCAGAAAAGCTCCTGTAAGCATGTGTCTAACCAAAGAAGTGAGCGCGCTTTGTTTCAAATACGTATCAGAGAGACTTCTTGTCTATCGTTTCAACATTGAATGTGACAGACACCGAGATGTGTGTGCAGAAAAACTTAATGCAAATTACCAGCAGGACTGCAAAATTTTGTATTACTGCAAACTGGAGTATGGCATGAGTTGGAAGTGATTTCAAATTTAGAAATACCCTGTCCTTTCTCAAGCATATTCACCACCAAATGGATGGCAATGCTTAAGGTTTGGCCAGCTCCCAGAATATTTTTGGTGGTTCTTGGAAAGCTTTATACACGCTGGATTAAAATACACACTTGTGTTCTCCCCAGGATTATTGCTGTAAACAGATTTAATTTGAAAATAACTGAATAAATGATTTGTAATAAGTGTGTGATTGATAGATTTTTCGTAATGCATTGGCCCAGATCTGTGGGGAGCTGCTAATTGCCAGGAAAAAACAATTCAAGCAGAAGGTAACTAGAAAATACAATAATACTGTTTGTGCACTGCTGGTCTTTGGCTTGTAATATTTTACAGGCATCTTTTAATTTTCAGTGATAGTGTTTACCATCATCACTGAGGTGAGTTTCACCTGTAGCTGCTACTGAAATGTTGATAATGAAAAGGGCCAAAGATGTCTTTCTTGATCAGTTACCCTCATTTACTTGTTGATTTTCCACAGTTACTGAATAGCAGATTGCTGTTTATCAGTTTGTAGCACATCCCTCCCCTCTGTCTTTCTGTGTGTGCTTATAAAAACAGATGCCATGCCTCCAACAGTGCCACAAATTCTTCTTCTCCCAGACTTTAAATCACAGGCGCCTGTGCTGCAGTAGTCAACTGGCAATGATAGATAAACTTCAGCAGCTATTTGTATAAATTTCCTTTTCTTTCTCCCCCTTATTTTCTGACTCTGCCTAGAAACACCACCAAATACATACTGCAACAGCCCAAACATGCAAATGTTGAAGTTCTGCGTTGCTGCCAATTTGCATCATATAAATAATGTGGACAGTCACTGTATGACTTGTTGGCGTCTACAAAAGTGCTGTAAATTAACCTTTTAGACTATTCCAATGTGAGGCTGCTACAATGGTGAAAGGTGTTTATGCAGTCCTTTTTATGCATCATGAAAAATTTATCAGAGTGAACCTGGAGGGACTGTGTCTTAAAAACGGCATGACAGTTTAGTGATCACACCACATCTTGTCTATAATTTGGGCACCTCAGTGTCACTAAAACCCTGTGCCTTCCTCTTCCTCAGAATTGTTGTGGATGCGTGTAATCTCCTAAGCGGATTTGGGGGGGGAGTAAAAAGAGGTGGGTGCTTTACTTCCACAGAGGACACTGGTGCTACAGGTTGTGAGACATTAATCCTGTTCAAGGCCACAAACTCTTCACCCTTCGCAGGCTTGCACACTGGCCAGGAGCAAAATGTCACACTCACACAGTTATCTGGAGTGTAGCTTATCCAAAGCTCAGAACAAGCCAGTAATGATTTCAGCAGCACACAACCTACAACTAATGCACACCACTGACTTAATTTGTCTTCTTTATATGTCGTTTCTCATGTTTGACAGGAACATCGGCAGCCATCTATCAATTAACAAGAGTGTGGATGCCTGCATCGGGACAGACACACACGTGACCTCATTAGAGCACGTCCAGGCCCGGCTCACCCTGTCCTACAACCGGAGGGGAAACCTGGCTATCCACCTCATTAGTCCTGCCGGCACACGCTCCACTCTGCTCCACCCCAGGTACAAACACACAAACACACACAGACATACAGTACAAGTTGGTAAATGCAAACTGCCGACACTCCTGCTTGTCGTTCTCCTGCAGGCCTCATGACTACTCATCAGAGGGTTTTAATGACTGGGCTTTCATGACCACCCACTCCTGGGATGAGAACCCCACCGGGGAGTGGACGCTGGAGATTGAGAATGTGGCTGGTGCCAGTGATTATGGTAAAGCATCTCTGTTGTGGTGTTTATAAGAGAGATTCAAGAAATTAATATTTTGGTGAATTTGCCTGCGTGTTTGTGTGTTCATATCTAGAATTTGGAGCTATCCACATTTATCTGACATTTTTGGCCATATTTGAAATAGGGCTGAAACGAATGATTATTTTCATTACTGATTTCTGTCGATTTTACTTTTCTGATTGTTTTATCAGTAAAATGTCAGAAAATAGTAAAAGATGCCCATTATGTCCATGTCCAAAGAGACATCCAAGGAGACATCTTCAACCTAAAGATATTTCATTTTAAATTATATTGAACAAAGAAAATCAGTAAATCCTCACATTTGAGAAGCTGGAACCACTTTGGCGCTTTTGCTTGCTAAACGACTTGAATAATTAATTTTCAATCAATTGACTAATCATTTTATTAATTAAGAGACAAAAGCACAAAAAACAAAAAACCCAAACAAAATAAATTTAGAAAAAACAAATACAGAAAACAAACATCACCCACAATATTACACAAAACCAGACAAAAACATAAAATCAAACCTATAAATCCACATAGAAACAAACATAACTCAAATACCACCAGGCCTAAGAACATAAGTACATAATTAGAAATAAACAGAATACTAAATCCTGATTCTCATATGCAAAGTAATGGTAATATTTTGTTGAAAACTTGAAATGTTGTACAGCTTAGAGACAGTGGCACTGAAGAAAAGACAAGAGGCAGAGCTGGAGGTAGCAGAGCTTAAGATGTTGAGGTTCTCTTTGGGAGTGACGAGGATGGACAGGATCAGGAATGAGTACATCAGAGGGACAGCTCATGTTAGATGTTTCGGAGATAAAGTCAGAGAGGCCAGATTGAGGTGGTTTGGACGTGTTCAGAGGAGAGACTGTGAATATATTGGTAGAAGGATGCTGAGGTTGGAGCTGCCAGGCAGGAGGTCTAGAGGAAGACCAAGGAGGAGATTTATGGATGTAGTGAGAGAGGACATGAAGTTAATGGGTGTGAGTGAAGAGGATGCAGAGGACAGGGTTAGATGGAAGCACATTATTCGCTGTGGCGACCCCTGAAAGGGAACAGCCGAAAGGAAAAGATGTTGAAAACTTGAAAAATACCTTTTCTCATTTTTAGGGGGCATTTTTTGCCTTTATGTGATAGCTACAGTAGAGATACAGACAGGAAACACGGGAGGAGAGAGAGAGGTATGACATGCAGCAAAAGTCCTCAGGTGGATTTAAACTGGGGGCATTGCGGTCACGTGGTATGCGTCTTAACCACTAGGCCACCAGGACAGCATCAGTTGACCTCACGTGAATGTTAATCAACACATGTATTAATCTGTTGAGTCTAGAGTTCAGCTCGAGGGTTAAGGGTTCAGTGCCAGGAGATTAGAGATCAATGGCTTCTGTATCCAAAGTTCCCGTGCCTTTGTGCTCTTTATAGTAGCTGTGAAGCTGACAATATAGCTCTGCAGCAATCAATTTTCTTATAGTAGGGAGCACAATAAAGCAGTGGAGTGAATACTTCACTCTTGTTGTTTGCCCTTGGATCATCCACCAACAATTGTCTGCATCTGGACATAGCAGGTCCACCACAACACAGTATTCAGTAGCCAAGAAAACCCCAGAAAACAGATCTAGATAAATGTCCCACACCTCCCTCCTCTGTAAGGAGTCATTTCCTAAAGTGGAACCTTTCACAAGGCCCCACACTTGAATGAATCTTCAGAGACATGAACTTTATAACACTTTTATTAGGCACAGAGTGAAATCATGCTGTCTTTAAATTGTGGCTCATGTCAAGGAGTCATTTTCTGTCGCTTTATGCAGAAAATCCACCAGTCTACAATGAGAAGAGGATACGTTTAAAAAATCCACCTTAGGGAGTGCCAGAGCCTTACTGTTTTTGACAGGCCTACATCATCCCCCTTGGTTAATTTCAGTTTTTTTTTTTATTATCTCCGTCTCTATCTCTCCGCTCAGGCACTCTGACCCAGTTCATCCTGGTGCTGTATGGCACCGGCTCAGCATCTTCCAGCTCCTCTGAGAAGTCTCAGCCTGGCAACGGCAACTGTAAGACCTTGGACCTGAGGCAGATATGCATCGGTAAGACTGGTATCTCTTGTCTCCAGTTTGTTCCTCACAGGAAGTTACTGTCACAACAGCTGGGAAGGGGTTGTGTAATTACTGAGTCTTGTTGAGATGTGAAATGTGAAGTAGCCTGGATGAATGATGATGTTATTCCTTGAGAGCTCAGCTGCATCCGTTTGCATTATGTGTCTCTTTGGCAACTGCGGGCAGACTTATTTGAAAGTCACACAATTATCTTATTCAAACTCAAACTGCAAACATCATGCCAGTATGTAGCTTTAGCATCAGGATCAATTTCAATTGAAGATCTAACTTCTGATGAGAAACAAATTAAATTTTACTCCAGGTCCCTTTTTAATAATCTCATTTAAATTGAATGGTGCCCATACCGCTGTCTCATACCTAATCCAAATACTGCTATAGGCAAGGTCTCAAGATACTACTGACTGAGCACCAACTCAGTGTGTCCACATACATGCTCTCTGAAACAGTGACAGTCTGACCCCTACAGACTGTCAGAGGTACTTACATCCTGATAGACAAGCGCATATACAGACTCATTAGAGAGTGAGCTGAATTTAATTATCATATATTTCATTATCATATGTTATGATTATCACGTATCACATAGTACATAGTGCTCTTTGACTGAGGGGCTCACAACTCTAGTTTTCTCTGTTTTTGACCAAGTTGACAAGACCCTGCAGTAAATTAGATTTTCTTTTTTTCTGTTAGCTCACACTCCTGTTTTCAGCTGTTACCCCCAGCACCCACAGTCTGTTAATTGCCATTATATGCAATGGTCTGCATCTGGACCTGCTGCATAATGAAATGAGTCTGTTGACTTAAACGTGCTGCACTCAGCATATAAACTGCAAAGCTTTTCGTCATCACTATTTTTTTCAGTCAGGAAAAGTGAAAATGGTGACTTGAAAGCAAAATTGCCTTGAAACTTTGTCTCACATTTCCAAGATACCAAACAACCCATGGTTGAATAAATACAGAAATATCAGAGACAGCGTGCTTTACCATGTTAACTGTGCTCTCTGAGCCTTGACTCTCTGGGCAGGAATCCTCGTTGTCTGACTCAAAAGGTGTGCACGGCTGTTTTTATTTTAGTTTTGTTTCTCTGTTACAGAGTGCAATGCCGGCTACTACCTCTTTCAGCAGGGCTGTGTGAAAGAATGTCCAGCAGGCTTCTCAGTGGGCTCCCAGCCCCTCAACTACACAGTGGGAAACTTTATACCACCAGCTTCCGTCCCAGCCTGCCTGCCCTGCCCACCGCCCTGCCTGACCTGCAGCAGTCTCAGTCCTCAGGCCTGCCTGTCCTGCCTCCCTCACAGCTCCCTGGACCCCATCTCTGGCACCTGCCTGCACCTTAACCAGTACATGCGCGAGTCCCCTGGCAGCTTCATGGTGGGCCAGGGGAACCCGGGATCACAGCTCAGCTCTCGGCTACCCATCACCATTGCCGTGCTCAGCTGCATGGCCATCATCGCCACCTTCGCTGGCATCTTCCTGCTGCTGCAGCTGCGCTCGGGTGCACTCATTAAGCTGCCCTCTCTGGAGGCTGGCAGCGGCTTCGGGGGCAGCTTCAGCCTCGGGGGAAATAGGGTGGTGTCGTACCGCGGCATCCCGACAATGTGGGGGGATGATGGGGTAAATACAGACTCCGAAAACGAAGAGTTTGACGTCCAAAATGAGAGGACTGCCTTTATCAAAACACAAAGTGCTCTTTAATGCCTCCCCCACATCCCTCCTTCTCTCCTGCTTCTCATCCCCATTTGTCTGATAATTCAGGGCTGTGGTAACTGTCCTTTCACAGTCTTTTCTGGTTTTATCGCTCATCCCTTTTTTCTGTCTCTGTCTTATCGGGTTTTCATCTGAGTCCTGCTTCAGGATCTTGTCTTCCACTCTGCTGTGGGAGACCTGATGGGAAGCCACTGTCTCTCAGAGCTTGGGATGGCCCAAGCTTTCCTCTGTTCACACTTGGGCGCAGTTCTATTAAACTGTCTGTCTGTGCAGAGTCCATTTTCCCCTCTAGCTCCAACTTCTTTTTGTTACAGTAAACAAATAATTATTTGCTTTCTTCCTTTCCCCCCCCCCTTTCCATCAGTCTCAGTGCAGTAGCCAGACGAGATTGTTGAATGTGAGGAGTAGAGATATGTGTTTGCACACGTCCGAATGCCTGTGTCTGTGTGAATGTGAGCGTGTAAATCTGATGAACAGTGTAGTGCCCTTTTATAGGGAAGCTAAAGCGGGTCCTGTCACATTTAGTACTTTAACTAAAAAAGTGCAAACAAAATGTTATTATGAGGCATGAAATCGGATTTTGGAAACATTGATTCTATCCGAAGTGCCGTCAACATCCAAAATATGTTCAGAAAAGCACCATTTATCTGTAGTGACTCACATTTTTAAAGTGCAATTTTAAAAATGCACAAATCGAAAGCATAATAGTTGTCAAGGAAAGGTCCAGACTAATGGTTTATAAACATTACCATATGTGTCACCAGTCAGAGAAACAAAACAGCTTTCTGAATGTGTCATGTCTGTCATCTTTCTTTTGATAATGAGACCATATTTTGTGTTTACTTCAAACCAAATCCATCTTTTTTTTAAAAATCCGTGCAGTTATTGATCTAGGTGTGACAGGGGCTTTAGTTCTCCTATTGTACACACAATCTGGAAAGATCTCTCTTGGCTCTGGCAGAACAAACTGAGTCACACAACTAGCAAAGCTTCCTCCAGTCTGTTGGGACTTACTTATTCTAGTTTGGAAACTAGAAATTCTCCTGCGCTCATAACCTCCCAACCATCACATGGAAGGGTGTCAAATAATAAGATACAAGATACAAGAAAAAGAAAAAAAAAAAACACACACAGGCTACTCGATCAACCCTGAGGCACAATCCCTTTCAGGGATATTTAATTTCTGTGTCTCGTGCTCACATCCTGGGGCTGGGAGAGAAGCAGCCGAGGTGCTGATGGGACCCAGAACAATATGTGACTGTTGAGCTCAAGAGCTTCTCAAAGCAGCTGGCAGGTGTTGAGTTACCTGTGATTGATTTCTTGACAGAGCAGACGCAGTAACAACACATTGATGCTTTCCCTTTTTGTCTGAGCACATTAGCACTACAAACACATGCCTCATATCATAATGACTGAAACTTTATTAATGTGTGTGTGCGGCTGAGTGTGTTAGTTTACTGCACATGAGGTGGAGAAATGTTTATCTGCCCTCTGAAGTGAAGGTTTCCTTTGCTCCTCCGTCTCAGTCTCTGCTCTCTTTTTCCAAATCTTGAATACTGTTTAGATATCCTGCGTTAAGACTCCACATCTCATCAGTGTCTCTGCACTTTCCCTCCAGTCTTCATCTGAAATTCAGATTAGATGATCTCTTCAGCGTACTTGTCAATTAATTATATTCTGAATGATACTGCAGCAACTATTTATTCTGAGAGATTTTAATCATACCTTTTAGGGAAGATTGTTTTAAAGTGATTTTTTTTTTCCCCGGGTCGGGTTATCATCTAAAATATGCATCTCATGATTTAATCCAGAGTAGCCATTTTGAATCCATTGATCTTTTTCTTCTACGTTGAAATTACTTTATTTTTAAATTTCTAGTACAAAAACAGTGGAGCTTGCTGAGAGAGGTTGTCATGGTGATGACATGCATACAAAACTGCAGCTGCTCATCCTTTTATCTACCTCTCATAATATTCAGCAAGGGTTCATACGCCTTTAGAGGAGCTGTTAAATAATTATAGAGGTCAAATTATATGTAGGTCAGATATAAAAAGCGCTTCTCGAGAAATATTTAGGGGGGATAGGCATGTAAGTTAAATTTATGTTTTAGAAGAGAAACAAGCAGTTGCAGTTCAGAAACTGTAAAGCTGCTGTGTGAATTCTAGTCTACTGAACCTCCTATCTCTCCTAAAATGTATTGCCTTTAGGATCAGCATTCATGGGCAGACACTCCTGGGCTTTAAAAACCTGTTATTGAAAATAGAATGGGTTGAAGGATTGTCCATAGATCTTGTTGGCCAGCGTTAAAGTGCTAAATCAACTTAAAATTCTTAGGGGCGTTTGTCTTCCTCACCTCTCATTCTCAGTTTCTATCCGGGCAGCTCGATCAGGGGTGACCACCTTTTTTGTTAAGTTTATGTCACTGACAATCACACAAAACAAACACATTTTAATTTAACCACTTGTGTTGGAAAGCCTTCTCAGAAGGCATTATTCATAAATATGCAGAGTTGAATATGATTTAAATTGCGAAAGCGTGTGCAGAGAAAGGGAAAAAATATATATATAAAAACAGCAGAGAATAAAGAGTTTCAAACCAGTCTCTGCCAGCATCCTGTTCAAAAGCATGGAGAAGGATTGGTATGTATGCTCTCAAACACAGCACTGAGCCAGGAGGCTTAATTCATCTCAGATGGCCAGTGCAGGTGTAGCACATTTGGCTTATCGCTGCAGTTTCAGCCAGGAAGCGCTAAACTGGATTGGAAACCAACCTGAGAACGTGGATTTAGAGAAAGTGCCCTCAAAAGGAACAAAGCTAATGTGGCTGTAGAATGAGCATGTGCTGCATTGCTTTATGTGATGTACATTAGTGCCTACTGCCATTTAGGCTTTGATTGGCCCCAGTTTAAGGGGTAAATTTAACTACAGCCTCAGACTTGAGCCACAAAATGTTATTGACTTCCCAGCTTGGTATGAAGTGTGTAAACAACAGATAATAGGCTAATACAGCACCAAAATTGCTTCCATAAACAATTTTCCCTAACTCTGGATGCTCTGTTTGCTTTTTTTAGAATAACTATAATGTGGGACTCAAATTTGTTGCAATTAGTACTGATTAATTGATGCTCAGTCTTGTCAACATTATCCATTGTGCATCTTCCCTTTCAAAAGACTTATATTGCTTCCAGAAAGAATAGTTTCTACTAAAGTGCAACATTGTGGGGTGTTCAGCAAGTTTCTGTGGCCCCTCGAGAGCACACACAAAATTATTTATTCATCTTAGCTTGATGTTGCATTCACTACAGCTTGAAAACTCAAACTGATGAAGTCGGAGCTTTGTGCATTCAGGTGTTTTTTTACTTTTAAGAAAATCATGAATGCGGGCGGCATTAAGTAGCTAGTGCTTCCAAAGCACAGGGAGCTGCTGAAAACCATTAGCAGCCAGCTCATTCTTTCACTTCAAAAATGTGATGGAAACTACACACTAAAACAGAAGAGGTTCTCTAAATGTACCAGTCAGCAGCTTGTAATTATAAGGACACCACTTCACCAGTGTGAAGCCTTTTCATATAGAAAGTAACAGGAATGTTACAAAAGATCTGCTCGTTGCAAATTGTCTCCTCTGACTATAAAGAAAAGACTCGCTCATGGGAATGATGGAGCCTTTTTCTTCATACAGCTGATTTATTTAATGCGGAGCTCGATGTTGCTTCAGTCCTGCCTTAGGATGTAGTCTGAAGTGATCAATATCAAGTCGGATGGAGTTAATAGGAGCAATATCTTTGGCATAACCAAAGACAATCATTTTAATGCTGTCTGTTTAGTGTTACGACGTGTTGCTTTCAGGTTGTCTCAGTCCATCGAACCCTTCACTTGTTCAAAGTGTTCTGTTGATGTCATTCTGTCCTCTCTGCCTTTTTGAAGATCTGCGGTGACACCCTGTATGTTCAGCAGCTGTGGAGGGAGGAGGTAGAATGTATCCCATCTCCATTAACTTAAGGGCTGAATCCGATCTGCGTGCGTCCGTGTGTACACATGCTTGTTTAGGTATAAATGAAACTCTTTGTGATTGGGGGTGGGCTGGGTATTGGGGGATGGGGTGGGCTTGGTTAGTGGAGCAACCTCAGACGACTCTGTTGACCACCTCCCGCCTCTTCGTGAGGTTCTTGGCCTGTGGCTGCACACAGTACCTTACAGATTTGTGACCTATGAATAATGTACAAGAATGATTATCTTACATGGGACATAACTCTAAAATAAGGCCTATTTTTGTACTATATGAATGGTGCAGTGTAATTTTCTTGTAATTTAAAGATTTTTTTGCTCTTGTTTTTCTCCTTTTTATTTAATTGATGTCAATTATAGATTCTACTAAAAATAAAGATCTATGCAAATTTGAATGTGTTTTTATTAAGTTAAATACTCTTCAAGGAAATATGACATGATGATGTAGGTTGGTGTATAAAAACTGCACAGTGGTGGTAATCCCTTAAGTAAAAGTACCAGAACAACAATGCATTTATGTTATGAGTAAAGGTACAGAAGGGTCAGCAAAACATACTTAAAGTATCAAAAGTAAAAGTTATTATACATGACATTATTAGACTGTTAATACTGATGCAGCAATGTGTAAACAGCTTTATACTTTTGTAGCTGGTTGAGGTGGAACTAGTTTTAATTACTTTAAAACAGTTAGGTAGTTTAGTCTTAACCTAGGGGTTGACTCCACTCCAGTGGGTTGCAAAATAAATCTGAGGGGTCATGAGATTATTTATGGAAGAGAAAAGAAAAAGTTCTGCTATACAAATTTGTATTCATTTAGAACATTTCTCTGATCTTTGCTTTTTTGTGAACATTTTTATGAAATATGGGGATAATTTGCCTTGAACACTTTTAAAAAAATAAAACCATCAGAAAAGTTTGGAGGAGAAATGTATCTGATGGTGGAAACATGACAAGAAGTATGCACTTGTACTTTACTTGAGTATTTCCATTTGATACTTATTTAACATATTATGATTTTACATACAAAACACATGATCTGTTTATAAAACATGATGCATTTTTCAGTGCACAAAATCTGCTTCTCAAATAATTTCAGTCCTTATAAAGTAATTCCAGTATTTTTAAACCTAGACCCTATTTTTTACATATTTTGGGGTCTAAATGACCAATAGGTACAAAAAGTTTTGGAATTGGTCCAGTAGATCGCCTCAGCTTGGCTGCCTGAAACGGGCTGCAATGGCTGCAACGTAATCCTTATTGGCAATTGCACCAATAGAAATTACGTCTACTAAACACACTCAGATTGTTATTCTAAGTGTCTGACAACATTATGGAAATGATCCCTACAGAGACAGACCTTTTTGTTTAACCAGAAACAAGTCTCGCTCATTTAGTCTCACTCTGAAATCTCACAAGAGGTGAGTTGTTGCATGAAGATGACATTGGAAACGTTTCTATATCCATAGTAAACATGAGTCAGTAAGTCATCTTACTCATTAACAAAATGTTCTATGAAGCCAAAATATGTATTAATAGGGTCCAGGTTCAAACATACCAGAATTACCCTTTAACTGACTACTTAGTCATATTTTCTTGAAAACAAAAACCTCCCAGTGCTGTAAGAATATTCCAATCTGTTTTTTAATGAAACCTGACTTCTTTAAAGTATTTTCTAAAATCAAGTTCCATTTTTCACAATTCTTATGCAGAAGTCTGCTTTATTCTTTCTTGTTTCAAGCTACAGACATTTATAGTACATTTTTAAACAAAACATTTGACAAAAGATTGATGGCTCTGTATTACTTAAAGAAAATTAGTAATACCATAGTGTAGAAATACTCAGTTACAAGTCATGCATTCAAAGCTTAACGTAAAGGTCCAGTGTGTCAGATTTAGTGGCATCTAGTGGTGAAATTGCATTTTGCAACCATTTGAATACCGCTCACATAAACTCACCTTCCAAGTGTGTAGTAGAAACTATGGTGGCCGCAAATCTCGCAAAAAGCGTGAACGGCCCTATCTAGAGCCAGTGTTTGGTTTGTCCGTTCTGGGCTACTGTAGAAACAGGGTGGTGCAACATGGCGACCTCCATGGAAGGGGACCCGCTCCCTCTGTAGATAAAACAGCTTATTCTAAATTAATGAAAACACAACAATTCTTATTTTCAGGTGATTATACACTAATGAAAACATACTTATAAATATTACATTCTATTTCTGCCAAGAGCTTCTGCTAAATGTTACACACTGGACCTGAAGTACAAAATCATCAAAATATACTTAAAGTACCAAAAGTAAAAGCATTCATTGTGCAGAATTGTGCAGCTCTTTGAGGCTGTACTTGGACACAGTGACATGATCATGCTAACATGCTCACAATGACAATATGCTAACATGATGTTAAGCAGGTACAATGTTTACCATGTTCACCATCTTATTTTAACATGTTAGCATGCTAACATTTGCCAACTAGCACAAAACAAAGCACAGCTGAGGCTGATGGGAATGTTATTTTGCAGGTATGTGGTCATAAACAAAAGTATATATTTTTTACAATTTTTTTACAATATGTCTTAAATTAAAGTGATCTTTCACTCACTGCACTAAGCTTTATGCAAATTAATGTGTGATGACATCTTCAACATGTAAATGAGCTGAGTAACACGCTCACAAGCCAGCCTAGCTAGCTATGGGGCAGACTGGTTAAGCTAAGGCTTAAAAGTTACATAAGTTTAGTTACTGTAGGCACTTCTCATTTTTCTATTTTGTGCCTCGTCTCCAATCTCCTCTGTTCTCCTGCCTACATGTGACCAAGGAAACTGCCCGTGACTCAGAAATCGATCTCAGCACTCATCTTGAAGGATGTCTTCATTCCTAAAATGCATCTTGAGGAGAGAGGAGGCTTACTGGAGGAGCTATGAGCGAGGATGCACAGGTGTATCCTATGTGGAAGTCTTTTCAGCACCTGTGACATATGAAAGAGGCGTTACAATGGACATGGAATGACGTTGCTTTAAAATGACGGCTCTGAAGCAAGGATGTCTCATTTTGCTAAATCCCTGTTGCCTCTACTCCTTTCTCCTTGTGTCTCTTCCTTGCCTCCTTCGCTTGCATCTCTAGTGGGAGGGACTAAGACGTGAGGAGAGGAGGCAAGGAAAGGAATGGAGGATGTACAAACAGAAATGAGAAGAGGGGTGTGTCTGTGTACTGTGTTTATTTGCAGCAGCAGCCTCTAGTTGGCTGATTCAGAATAACTTTAGCAATGCGGTTGTTCTAGCTAACACAAGCTAAAAGGAAGTATTTCCCCCCCCAAAAGTTTTAATGTGAAAAGTAACTAGTAACAATATATTAATGTGAAAAGTAACTAGTAACAATAGATGTCAGGTAAATGTAGTGGTGTAAAAAGTACAATGAAATGTATTGGGGTCAAGATGCAAAACATTGAAATACTCAAGTAAAGTATAGGTATGTCAAAATTCTATTTAAGTACAATAGCTGAGTAAATGTACTCTGTTGCTTCCCACCCCTGGAACTGCAGTTATGGAAAATAGTTTTCATCAGCATGAATGCTGCCATTGAAGTGACGGCACATAAAACATTTAGTCAACAGCAGTGACATTTGGACATCGCTGAGTACAGCATGATTCTCTGTTGCATCTAGCCACCGTGTATGGTTGGCTATAACACGACCTGCAACTCTTTTGTAGATACTGTATCTAAACATAAACGCAGACACTTCCTCTGCGGTCTGTAAAACCTACCTGAGCTGTGCTGCATTGTTTAGTGTATTGTTGTCCCATCTCCCCCATTGTGTATAATGAGTGTATTTGATGATGTATGGCTGGTGTTATTGTAATTGAGCCAGTAACTTTACAGCAGAGAGGTTGCACTCAACATCAACCAAGTAATAAATACAAGTAATGAAGTGAGACTAGGTTTAAACTGTGGTAAAAAAACAAAACAAAACACCATCAGCATTTTTTTTACAGTCTGTTGTGGTCTAAAAGCGCTAAGCCATTTACTTAAAAAAAAACACCCAGAGAAGGTTTCAACAAACTGGCCATTGCTCAAAGTTAAATAGTATTTTTCCCCATTTTATGAACAATAGTGTATTGGGTTCAGTAGTAAACCTGCACCTGCCTGCATCAGGCTTTCAGGTCACTGCGGGCAAATCTTGAAGCCACACTGCTCCAATAACCTGCTCACCAGCTGTTCAAACAGACATTTATAACATCAAGACATTAAAAGCACCTCGCTTGTAAAAATCTTTAATAATCAGTGGTGGAAGAAGTATTCAGATCATCAAGGTCCAGTGTGTAGGATTTAGAGGCATCTAGCAGTGAAACTGCAGTTTGCAACCATTTGAATACCGCTCGCCTCACCCTCCCCTTCCAAGTGTGTAGGAGAAACGACGGTGGCCGTGAGACTCGCTAAAAACGCAAATGGCCCTATCTAGAGCAAGTGTTTGGTTTGTCAGTTCTGGGCTACTGTAGAAACATGGCGGTTGACCTCTGTGGAAGGGGACCCGCTCCCTCTGTAGATAAAAATGGCTTATTCTAAAGTAATGAAAACACAAAAATTCTTAGGAATCGTTCTTCCCGTGGGTGATTATACACTAATGAAAACATATAAATATTATATTTCATTTCTGCCAATAGCGCCTCCTAAATGTTGCACACTGGACCTTTAAGAACATCTTGCTGTAAAATAATATGTTGAATTCAGGACTTACTTATTGTAAGAGAAATTGTACTTAACTACAGTAGATGAGTAAACGTCCTTAGCTATATTCTACTCTTGAAAATATCAGATGTTTCTGATGCATGCATTGTAAAAGATGAACATTAGTGGCCATAATGTCACATGCAGATAAGACATGTTTTGACACAGCTTCCACCTGTCTGTGTGGTGTATCTGCATTTTT
Source organism: Siniperca chuatsi (assembly GCF_020085105.1). Lineage (NCBI taxonomy): Eukaryota > Metazoa > Chordata > Actinopteri > Centrarchiformes > Sinipercidae > Siniperca > Siniperca chuatsi. The sequence goes on from NC_058042.1 coordinate 18,803,153, forward strand.
GGGGGTATTTTATATACATTTACAACAAATAATAGGTTTTGGAGTTATTGTGCTGAAAAAGTTGTTCCTAAATTGAAAGCAAAATTACAATTACACAACTACATTCAAACAGAGATGAGGAAGTGCTGCCTCACATGAAAGTCCGTACTTTTTTTTTTCTTCACAGGGAAATGAAACCCTTCTGTGGCCACAAAGAAAAAAATTCTCTTGGTCATTTGCAGCTGCCTTATCTCACAGCACTGTTTCTGTCCTACTCACACACTGTGCTGTAAGACTTACTGCTGACAACAAATCCTTGGCAGGGAGGAGAGTTTAAATATTCAGAGATGGGTTTTGGGGAGGACCTGCGGTGCCCCCAGGCACATACAGCTGTCATGCGGCTGCTGGACTCAGAGCTTCACCTGATGGAGGTCATGAAGAAGTGGATGGGTCAGCGGGCCAAGAGTGAGCGGGAGTTTTCAGTGCAGCTGCACCATATGGCTGCCATAGTGGAGAAGCTGGACCAGCCTCAGCTCGGGGCAGGACTTGATTACATCAGCCAGCTCAACAAGGTGAGGTCTTATAGATCACTCTGCGACTGAATCATCAACTGATAATCATTTATAACCTTTCATTCCAGTGGAAGAAAGTGCACACTGCACAAAGTGTGTGACTTCAAATTAGTTATCTCAAATTAGTTTTATAAATATAAAGAATTGAAAGAGATTTGCCTCCATCAAAAAAAAAAAAGCTTTCTCTCTATAAATCATGTTGTTGCCCAATGCTTGTAAATGTAAAGTGTTTTTTAAAATAACCACTTGGTCCATGCCATTAGTTTGATTTTGGCCCAGGGTCTGACTTTTATCAAGTTTTACTGAAAGTTGTATTTTTTCGAGATATATTGCTAATTAAGAAACAAACAGACAAATCCAGAGGTTAAAATGTGGGGAGGGATGCGTAGCCTTGGCAGAGGTGATCCATTCATTCATGTTCTCTTGCTTAAATGACCTGTCTCCATGATCTTTGTCTCCCTGTCAGTCGTGGGAAGTGCTGGTCTCTCAGACGGACTTTCTCAGTCAGGTGATGAAGAAGCACTCTGAGGATCTGCTGGATGGTCCTATCAGCAAACTGACGCTGCTCATCAGAGACAAACAGCAGCTCCGCAAAACCTATGCAGAGCAGTGGAACCTGCTGAGGCAGGAGCTCAGCAAAGTGTGTGACTAACACCCACACAAACTCAAATACACCATTACTTACAGACTTCTGCTATCATGTCAAAAGGCAGGTCAACCATGATGTCCTTGTGGTTGACAGTTTTTACTCACTTTACTTCCTGTAAATTGACACAGACGAACAACACACATACACAAAAAACCAAACTAAAAGCTAAACTAAACAAAAATGTCTTGCATTTATTCTTAAAAGGAAGGTAGTGTTGATGCATAGATGAGTGACTACATATTTACTGTGGTCCGTCAACTGATGCCGCTTAAAGTTATATTTCACTTTTGTTCATTTCCTTTTTTTTTGCATTTTTAAGCAGTGATATGCTTACAAATTACCATCCATATATCAGTTGTTATACTTCATTTATTTTGCAACCGCTGTTGGACTTTATTATTGTCAATACCACTACCTGGTCCTTTTTCTGGTATTTTTGAATGAAAGCAAACATATTAAAGGACCATTATGTGTACAAAAAAGTGACAGTCACAGTGTTAGAGTATTTACATATATGACATGATTCTTATGAGAAAGCAGGAGTTGTTGCTTTAAAATCTATTTGTTGATTTTTATCTCTTATATCATCTTGACATGCGGATGAGCATTGAAGTGGCAGTTTTATAAATAGACAGCAGTCAAATGAAATGAGGCTCAATAGACTGGAAAGAGTCTGTTCAAATGCATTTTGATGCTATCTCTAACTGGTCGCTGCTCCGCACTATTTTTATTACCCAATTACATCAGGCAAACGATGTGTTCATTTCCAGTGATCCATATTGGGTTGCAGATTGACCATCTAACTGGCAGTTTGTTTATTTTTATTTTCTTACTTTACTATGTAGACGAAGTTCAGGTTTTGTGTGCATCATTGAGTGGTTATACTATAGATAGATTATTATGTTGTGATTACAACTGAACTATGTCAGAGATGATATCAAGTGGAGCTTTGAAGTATTGCCACCAGCAGCACAACAAAGGTCAGATCACTTCCTCATCACTGTTTTGTGTTCCTCTGCAGTGAAACATAAAAAAAGGCCTCTGTCCACGTCCTGTTTTGTGTAGTGCTCAGGCTCTGTAAGGCAGCTTTTAACCACAGAAACACTTTTGAATAACACCCTTAATTGCAATTTTTTTTCCATCTGTGTGTGTGCTGTTGTGTGTGTCTGTGTGCTGCTTCAGGTGACCCAAACAGAGCTGGAGAGGCTGAAGAGCAGCTACAGACAGGCAGTGAGAGATGCAGCTCAGGCTAAGAGGAAGTACGAGGAGGCCCATAAAGGTGAGGAATTCTGGTATCACTATCACTTGTCTCAATAGAATCAGTTTCACACTGATGGCATGGTCTGGCTTTTGTTTTTAACTGTGTAACAGTGTAAATCTCATATGTGTATTTCTATTATTACATAATATGTTACCCTTCCTCTGTGTGTGTGTGTGTGTGTGTGTGTGTGTGTGTGTGTGTGTGTGTGTGTGTGTGTGTGTGTGTGTGTGTGCAGATAAAGACCGAGACAAGGCCAAAGAGCGTTACATAAAGGCTTCACTGAAACTCCACGAGCTGCATAATGAGTATGTGCTGTCTGTGCGAGCTGCTCAAGTTTACCATCAGCACCACTTCAGTCAGATCCAGCCCGCCCTGCTTAATGCCCTGCAGACTCTGCAGCAGGAGATGGTGCTCATACTGTAAGATATACTACTACGTTTAATTTTATTTTTTTTACAGTGGTTCTATTTATTGTTTTTCTATATTTAGTGGACTTCCATTCACATACACTATATATATATATATATATATATATATATATATATATATATATAAAAGAGGGGAATGCTGAGCTCAAAAGCACATTTTAATTACCTATACCACAGTTTATACGCATGTTTTCCCCTATTAAATACAAATCAATGTCCAAACATTTCCCACAAACTACAACAAACAAAAATGTTCTAACTTTCATCAACTTGCAGAGAGTTGTTGTTTGAGATAGCTACTGCATTACAGGGAACATTAAGTTGTATTAATTTTTTCATCAGTGTTGATGAATATTTGGTCATGCTGTTGAGAGTAGTGACTGCTTTGACAGCTTTTCCTTGTTTGTGCATTCAAGAAAGCTTTAAAATAACAACAAAAAATGAAAACTTTAAATGTTTGACAGCCAGCTGTCAAGACTCACATGTCACATCTTGTTTGAAGATTTGAAGGCTTGAAACTGTAACAAGCAATAATAATAACATTTTTACAAAAATTAAAACATCTAAATGGAAGTCTGTCAAAATTATTTTCATAGCACTGATTCAACCTGCAACTAACCAACCTTGAAATTCTTGTGTTGTGCTTTGGAAAAATTGAATGTGCCGTATATGTTTGAATTTGGCTAAACGTTGCAAAATATAGTCCTTGAAATCACTTAACAGGGTATCATATGCGCATTTTGTATTATTCTGTGTTCCCATGCTATCCCTGACCTCTGATCCAGAAAGGAGATCCTGCAGGAGTATTTCGACATTTCCACTCTCCTCCATCATGAAGTGGTGCGGATCCACAGGGAGATGTCTTCGGCTCTAATGGCCATCGATCCTCATAGAGAGTATGAGAGCTTCATCCACCAGAACAGGTAGACTGAGGGAAAACTTCCCCTCAGATGGCAACAATGTAATCATGAAAGCTAAATCTGCAGAGCAGTGATACTGCGGACTGTGTGTTTGTGTTTGTAGGTCTGTAGGGGAGATTCCTGCTTGTGCAGAGTTTGATTGCAGTCTTCTGGAGGACACTGAGCAGCTAAATCCCAGAGAGATTGAACTGAACGACCTCACGCTTGAGACAATCCAGCACAAGTGAGAACAAAAACTGCAATCTCATCCAGATGACTACATTCCAATTTCCTTTTTTAATGTCTCCACTACTTCCTCCTCCTTCCCGTCTACACTGTTCTTTTTAGTTCTTATTTCTTCTGACTGTTTTGCATCAATTACTTACATTACTTACCTCTCCTTACATTATTTTTCTGTCATCCAGGCTGACCACGGTTGAGGAGGATTTGCTGGATCTGGCTCAGACTATGGGCTCCCAGCAGACCTCGGTCGAACAGTTGGAGCTGGAGCTGGAGGCAGAGGAGGAAGGTGTCAAGAAGGGCCAGAGGTGAGCAGACCACAGACTCGAGCCATAATCAGTGATGCTCTGATTTTGTATTCAGTGGTTACAGAAGAGGTTTCAAAATAAATACACAGCGTTTGGTAGCTGTGAAGACAAATTACTGAAGTAAGTTTGCTTCTGCGGGCAGTCCTTCCCATTGGGAGAGTTCAGTGTGCTCATGGCTGGGCAGCAGCTAATAACCAGTGTTGTCTCAGGAGGTTGCAAGTGCCTTTTGAATTATAATACAGCGATATGGTCAGAGTTATGGAGCTCGATCCCCTCATTTGTCTTGGTTTATGAGGCTGTCTGAAGGTGTTAGAGGTTTACAGTCCTGTGGGAGAGATCGAGTCATTAACAAGCTCCTGGAGGATAACCGGAAACAATGTGTTTATTTGCAAAAAAGTTGATACCAGCTGGGGAGCACATACGGTGGTGGTGGTGTTTGAGGTTATGCTGCCCTTTGGTTTGTATTTTGAGGAAACATTTTGAAAATCAACAGTGACATACTATATGATGTTGGCCTAGTGTGACCTCTTGTAGCTGAGTTTACTTAAGGAAATGTAAGACTGAATACGCTCACTTCTGTGGATCCTCTTCACCGTCACTTTGAGATAATTTCAGAGGTTTTCATTGATGAAGCTTTCTTTAATTCTGATTGATTTTTAAAGGATTTTATTGCATACAGAAATCTGGTCAAGCAATAGCATGTTAGCATGCTGGCCTACACAAAACTGGTGTTTACAGTTGTCATTAGCAGTTGTAGTCTGCCCATGAAATTGTAGATTTTTTTTCATTGCAGATTTGTTGGGGAATTTGCACCACTAAAGTACAATATCAACTAAAGAAGGTCCTGTATTATTATCTCATGTTGTGACCTGGTTCTGTCAAGGGGTCCTGTGTCAAAGTCCAGTGTTACAACTGAATTAGTTTATATTGTGCTCATAGGGTGTATATAAATAAAGATGTGTTTAATCAAATTTAGGACTGCAACTAATGATTATTTTCATTATATAAATTAATGTAGTGTAGTGTTATTAATGTTTTTGGTTAATTGATTATATATATTATCATTTTGTCTATAAAATGTCAGAAAATAGTGAAAGGTTTATACATATTGAGTTTACTATCATATACTGTATGTATATATACAAAGAAAAGCAGCAAATCAAATTACCCTAAAGTAACTGACTCACTGAACACTTGCAGCCAAATAGTATTTTTGCAGCTCAGGAGTACTGGTTTCTGGGTCTCAGTATAGTGTGTGCACTGTACTTAATGGGAACAGTGGACATGCACAATGCACAGTTTGAGGTTGGGGTGGTCAGCAGGGGTCCAACAGCAAATTCTTGCCCTTGTGCCCTCTAACAGGTTAATCCAGCCATGCACTGGCCATTCCTGTTCTGTTGAACCTTGTGTTTATTCGCTACAAGAATCTCAGCAATCAAGTCTCTGCTAATTTTTTAGAAGTCTCATTTCACCTCACTAGCAGATCTCCTGGGTCATTAAAGGTTTACTGGTCTTACATGCTCGAAATCCAAGACGAAGGCTGACTAAGCTGTAACTAGAGAAGCCTTCTTATTGATTGCATTAGTCAATAGGAAGCATCTGCAAAACTATTTTCAGACAAACTTTATATTGACGTCTGTGTGGTCTTGGACTGTCTATTACTATATACTGTTGTTTTATTGACTTGTGAAACCCTTTGTGTTGCTCACACTGACACTGGTCCTACACAAATATAATTTACCTTCCGTGACTTTGTCCAGGGTCTACCAGTTCAGCAAGAGACATGCGATGGAGGAGTGCCGGCAGCAGGTTGCTCTGTCTCAGGGTATGAGAGCCAAGCTGGAGGTTCAGAGGCTTATTCTGAAGGAGAAACTGGACCAGTTGGGCTCCAAAGAACCTCCCTCTGCTCTAAATCTGGACCCAGACATTGTCTCACTTTTGTCCAACACAAGCAATGTATGTTCTTCTTTCCTTTGTCTTTTTTTAGCTTTTGATCTAATTTTTATTGTATTATATTACATAATTGTATGAGTTCTGTCAGTTCTGTCAGGTTTAAAAAAAGTGCTTGTGTGATGAATGTAAACTCAGAAAACAAGCCTTGGTACTTATAGAACCAATCTTTCTTTCTGTATTTTATCTAAATCTAAACAGACAGAATGACTTACTTAATCTGTTTACATACTGTTTTGTAACAGAGGTGGGACAAAGTCATTGTTTTGGAAGTCACGGGTAAGTCTCAAGTCTTGGATATTAAGTCCCAAGTCAAGACCGACAAATTCCAAGTCAAGCCCAAGTCCTCAACTTAGTGTTTTGGGTCCTTTACTGACACCCATCAATGACAGAAAGCTAATGTCAGACATTGCTGCTTGTTTATTGATTTTTACAGACAACATTTAGGCTAAATATTACCACACTATGTGCTATGGGCTATGTAGTACTTAACACCAGCTCTTAGGTAACCCTAGCTTAAGCCATCGCGAGCCAAAGAACAGTAATGCTGTCTGATTTTTGTGCAGTCTCAAATATCGAACAAAGTTGGAAGCTGTCGCGTCTCCATTTGGATTTTATTTCGCTTGTTGCCGTCCATTTTTTATTACCAGCAACAAAATATGAGGTATCATCTGTTGTCTGTCTACTGGTCTGTAGTGACGAACACACTGTTCTCTCCTGCTCACGCAACATGATTGGCTGCCTTTAAATTGATAATATTGAAGTACGTCTATTTGCAGGAAAAAACAGTTTATTCGCTTCACACTCACACAAAATTATTGGTACAGATATCCACTGTCCCCAAAGGAATCCTGATAACTTCCTCCAACTTTTCCTCTAGTGCGACCAGCTGGTCAAACTTTTAATTTGTGCAGTACTTTTATGACCAAATACCTGCAAAATTAATGGCATTCCCATCAGCCTCAGCTGTACTTTGTGTTTATTAGAAAATGTTAGCATGTTGACATGCTAGACTAACATGGTGAACATGGTATAAGTATTATACCTGCTTAACATCAGCATGTTACCATTGTCATTGTGAGCATGTACAGCAGCTATTCCTGGAGCAAAGCAGCCTTTTCAATGAATAAGTTGACCCATAATCATAACCCTGCTATCTTTACCACCAAACAACTCTATCTAACTGGACCTACAGAATAAATATAGTATAAAATAATTTTATAATAGCCTTGCAAGTTTTATGTTTTAAGTATGTTTTCTGCATTTTTTGCTTTTATTTTGATAGTAACAGTAGAGAAGTGAAAGAAATGAGGAAAGAAATGAGAAGAGAGGACACTCACTGGTTTTGCCAGTTATTATACATTTTTACTAACCAACATGATGTGCTCTGGATCTTTTTTTTCAGGACCACAGCCGAAGCTCTTCCAAACTCCTCATGGACGGGATTATAAGCAATCTGAGTGGCCTGTTTAAACCCAAATGTGAGGTAGGTTAAACAGTGAATTACAATCAAGGCACAATAATTACACACAAAGCAATGAGTGATTGAGTAAAAGTTGTTATACTAAACTGTATGGCATTACATTGTACGCACAAAACAATGTCAATTTCTGAGTATGTTGTTGAAGGACATTTTTAAAGGAAGGACACTTGTTCCACTTGAAGGACAATTCCCCTCCTCACTCCTCCACCTCCCTGCCTTTAACTTTAACTGCAGTGTCTGTTTTTGTACACTCAAACCTCTAACCACACAACAAACAATTCATCATGTTTTGGAGAAAGTGCCAGAGTTTGAAAGTGTATCCTCTGCACGGCTGAGTTTGCTCAAGCACATGATCTTTCTTTGGGGTCTCGTGCTCCTGAAGGCACCGTTGGATTAAATGAGGTCAGCTTTGAGTCAGCTGCCTGACCTAAAACTAAGTTTACTTCTCAGGCAGCCAGTTTACATTTCATCGTTTTATCATCACTGACAGATGATAGCACACACAGAGCCATGATGCAGCTGTCCTGCACACAAACTCTCCACAGGAAAAGGCCTCGTGCAGTCAGTCTTTCAGTTTTTAATCTGTCAGAAGGATAAGAATGACTGTGTGCATGCTGTAACAGATGATCTTGAGCAAATAATATTTTACTGTCTGTAATGTACTGGACTTCAAGTCTGAATCATTTGCTGCTTTTCTTTAAGTGTGAACTACTTCTTGCTCTCCAACTCCCCACTCTGTGGTACCCTGGAGGCATGGAAGTTGGTGCGGTTAGGCTTCAAAGTATTACAGACTCTTCTTTGAAGTATCTCCGTATAATCTGTGCAGAATCAGCCTAAAATCCATCATCTGTCACTTGTTATTGTTTCATTATTCATGTCTTTAAAGATTCTGCTTTTCTCTCTTCCTGCCTCCAGGTGCTTCCGGTCCTCACCCTGGTGCAGGAGGTCGATCGTCCTCTGGGGCAGCAGGACTGGTACCACGGAGCCATTCCCAGACTGGAGGTCCAGCAGCTGCTGAAGAATGACGGAGACTTCTTAGTGAGGAAGAGTCAAGAGAAGCAGGGTTATGTGCTCTCTGTGCAATGGGATGGATCCTGCAAGCATTTCCTCATTCAGAACACTGATGTAAGTAAATCTGCTCAGTGGAAGAAAACACTTTTGTAGAGAGTTGTAGAAGTACATTTTACATTATATGTAGACCCTGTGTGTTTCTGTGTGCATTTTACATCATATGTGTTTGAATATGTCTGTTTTGAATGATCAAGATCACTGATATTGCTAAAATTATTAGATGTAGTTTCCTTCCCTATTTTGCCTATATATGAGGAAGTTACGAGAGCATGTAAATGATACATGGCTATTTTCTACCTGGTGTTAAATTGCAAATTAAATGGAAGTTTAGATTTTTAGAATGAATGCAAACTAGATATGGGACAAGTTATTTAACCATTCAACAATTTAAAAAGCTATTTTGTTATATGTGTTTTTTTTCATTATGCCGTGAAGTTTTTCTCCTTCCTGTTTGTTTGCACATTTACAGTTCACTTCGGTAAATGCTTTCCCATGTGTGTCAGTAGACTCTGTACCGTCTGGATGGAGAAGGCTTCCACAGTATCCCGCAGCTGATCCATCATCTACTATCCTCACGACAACACATCACCAAGAAGTCTGACATAGTGCTGAAGAAACCTGTACTGAAGGTACTGCTGTAACACACACGCGCACGCACACACACACACACACACACACATGCGTTTACTTATGTCACTTATGGGGACATTACATAGACTTACGTTCATTTCCTGGAGACTTACCTAACCCTAACCAATACTTGCCTAATACTAACCTTAACCTTAACCATAACCTAACCCCTATCCCAATTGGGGACAAAGCTTTTATCTGTTATTAAAGCTTCAACTGTTATTAAAGTACTTGCCTAGTCATCACAGATGAGCACATATGCAAATCTAAACTTGCTCTCTAATGATCTTTCTTTCAGATTGTGTTACCTTTTCTTTTCTCTCCTCCTTGCTAGTAACACAGTTTAAAACAGTAGTATTATATGTTTCTTTTTCTTAATTTTTTAACCCCATTAGGACAGGTGGGTCCTGGAACATGATGATATTATCTTGGGACACTTCATAGGACGGGTGGGTGAACTTAACGTCTATTGACAGAAATGTAGAAGCGAAGTTTTATCTATAATTGTCATGAAATTGTGCACATATGGTAACAGTTCATCAAGGAAATTGTTAACTTCAGATTAGATATGTACCCTGCTGAGTTAGAAAAGAGAGTTAAAAAAACTGTAACTGAACATGTTGGTGTTTGCAGGGTAACTTTGGAGAAGTGTACTGTGGTCGTTTACGCTCTGATAACACTCCTGTTGCGGTGAAATCCTGTAAAGAGAACCTGGCCCCAGAGCACAAGAGTAAGTTCCTGATGGAAGCCAGGTTAGTATACACACACACCCACACACACACAGTCACACACACACACACACACACACACACACACACACACACACTCCTCTTTGTACTCCTCTCCTGTGGTGTCCAGGATCCTGAAGCAGTATGACCATCCAAACATTGTGAAGCTGATAGGAGTGTGCACTCAGAAACAGCCCATCTACATCATCATGGAGCTCATTCAAGGTAAATATGATCTTGTTGGACTTGGTTATATCTCTCAGCTTGTTTACCCGACAACTGCAAGCTTTATTGTACCATCATTGCTTCCCCACTTTGCTCCTTCATCATCACTCTATATATGTGTGTTTGTGTGTGTGTCTACATATTTCATAAGGTGGTGACTTTCTCTCCTTCTTGCGGCGTGAGAGTCACAGTCTGAACCCTAAGATGTTGGTCAAAATGACAGAAAATGTAGCATCTGGCATGGAGTACTTGGAGAGCAAGAAGTGTATCCACAGGTTGGTCAATCAATCAGTCAATATTTGTACAGCCCCCTTTGTAGGGACAATAGATCTAATCATTAAATCAGGAACAGGTAAGATTGTGACTTTGTATAATTGAATTCAGAGACACTTGCATGAAGGATTTGACCATTTATAGCAAATGGTTATGCAGTTAGAATTGGTAGTGGTTTCAAAGTGAGAAGTTTCAGGCAGGCCGGATTTATAATGGCCGGACTGTACACCTGCATGAATATGATTGGATATTGTTAGTCATCTGATAGCTAAACAGCTAATGATGGTGAGCCACTAATGGTAACGCATGAATGAAACAGGTGATACCAATCAGCTAATGCAAGTGCAATTGCAAAGGACAACTGTATTTCAGTCAGGACCACTTAGTCAAAGAAACCTATATTTGATCTGCAGTTAGATTTGGGGGTATGGCTCTGTTCTGGGAGAGCAGCAGCAAGCAATGATAACAGAAATAACACTGATTAGTCAGACACGGCATGAAAGGAGGAGGCGGCTTGCAAAGCGGCTTGCAGAGGAAGCAGCAAGGATTGGCAGGCTAAAGCAGCTTAAATAAGGGGCCTTGTATGAGATTTGCCAATTGAATGAGTAGAAGAGAATCAGCTGACCCATCAGCTGATGTGGGCTGGCTTGAAATGGGCTGTTGTCAGCTGATGTAGCTGGAATTGTGAGCTGAGCTTGACCTCATGGCCTGAACTACCTGAACTAACGTTATGCTAAATTTTTGCACATTGTGTTATAAGAAGGGAAAACCTAATTGTAACAAAACACTGGAATAATTCATGTTTAAAACTGTATATAGATAATTTGTATGTTTATTTTGTAATTTATATATTTGTTATGTCTTAGATAGTGTAGGCCTAACACAAAGAAGCATCCTTAGATCAGAGGACAGTGTACCTTATGTCTAGATTTCTCCAAACTGTGTGGTGGATCAATAGCCACAATGAATTTAAGACACAGGAAACATAAAACACATTAGAGTAGTGTGTTAGACAAATTATGGTTACAGTGAAATGAATGCAGTGAGTTAAATAGTTGCATATTAAAACATGTTAATTTTACAAAAAGCCTTTATGGTTCATAATACTAAACATAATTTACTTCCCCAACATTCACTTTATCTAACTGTCAGCCAAACTACACTTTTCCCTCATCGCTTCCCAGTATGTTGATAGCAGTCAAATAGTCGATTGAAAATGAGAGATTAAAAGTTTTCTTGAATAAGTGATGTGTGTTGTGTCCTTGAAGAGGAAGCTAAAATGTGCTCCAGTGGCTGACCTACAATTTTTTTCACTTAAATGAAAAAGACAGTACAACCATGAATTCAAGTGATAACATGATGAAAGATGGATAGTGACTGCTGTCCTGACTTCATTCCACAAAAAAGAGCCTCGACTGTACTGGTTATATGACTCACAATGATCTTGAGCTGTAAAAGAAACAGGGAGCCAATGCAAGGATGCTGAAATGGGTGTGATGTGTTCTTTTCCTTCAAGAGGAAAACTGGCTCACGACCGTAACTGTAGCTACACAGAAACAGCTTCTAAAGACTGTGGATCTCTAAGTAAGCAAGAACTGGTTATAAAGATCAAACATGGGGTTTTGTATGTAGCCTATAAACAAAAAAATCTTGCTTTCAAAGCATTTATTAAAAGACAATTAGAAAAAGCTGAGGTCCAAAAACATTGCAAGAGTATGTAAAACTGAACAGCTATTTTTTGTGTGAAAATACTGTAAATGATGCAACCTGAAATAGAAGTGTATGCATGATTTTTGTAGCTTTTTAAGGGATCTGTTGTTGCATGAGTGCGATTGCGGTACTTATGGTGAGGCATCAGTGGAGGTTGTCGGTGCTCGGGAGAAGACATGAGACACCCGGCTCATTATAGGAGCACTGTACGATTTGCCCAGGGGGGACAGATCAGAGCAGGCTGCTGGTAGCTGCTCAACCTGTAACGCTGCATGTCAAACTGCCTCACATGCAACACCAGACATGACAAGAACACCTGTTCTCTCACTCCTTTCAGTCCTGTCTGTTCTTTGCTGTTTCTCCTTTTTTCATATAGAGCATGATGTTTCTGTGTCTGTGTTTGAATCAGCCTCTGTGTACATGCCTTTAACATCTTTCTCCCTCTGTCTTTTTTTAAAGAGACCTGGCAGCGCGAAACTGTCTGGTTACAGAGCACAACTTGGTGAAGATCAGTGACTTTGGGATGTCCCGTCAGCAAGATGACGGTGTCTACTCTACAGACGGCGGCCTCAGACAGATCCCTGTAAAATGGACAGCTCCTGAAGCCCTGAACTATGGTACGCCACAACTGCCTCTGCCCTGCAGTCACAACCAGAAACACTTCTCTATTTCTCTCTGCCAATAGCCAATTAAAAACTGATGTGCCTGTGCCTTTGCCACTGCTGCCCCCTGGTGGTTTTTTCAGGTCGTTATACCACAGAGAGTGATGTGTGGAGCTTTGGTGTCTTACTGTGGGAGACCTTCTCCATGGGAATGACACCCTACACAAGCATGACCAACCAACAGACACGAGAAGAGGTGGAGAAAGGTAAAGACTCAGGCACCAGGAAGCACTTGTGTTCAGATACCATCAAGGAAAGTTCCTGCTCCTACATTGTGCTTGATTCAGACACTTCCACATGTTTCAGAAATTATGTAGAGTGTGCTAAGATGATCTCAATACCTGTTTTGACTGTCTGTGATGTGTTTTAGGATACCGTATGCCTGCTCCACATGGCTGCCCCGTGGAAATTGCCAGGATTATGAGCAACTGCTGGCAGTACGAGCCCAGAAGCAGACCATCTTTCAAGAAACTTCGGGCTGAGCTCAGTGCCATATACAACAAAATTATATAATACCAAGTCTGTTAATTGGACATGTACTGTAAAGGTTTGTTTTCTGTCTGTTTGATTTGTTTGTAACTTTGCATCTTGACATGCAAATTAAAAAACAAAATGAAAAATTATTTAAAAAATATTGGACTCCTTGTCATGGTTTTGAGGGTTACATCTAGTCATTTCCTGTTTTATTTTGCAATATTCTCCTCACCTCTTGTGTTTTTTGATCTCTGCCTGCCTGACTACATATGTAAGCCTGGTGTTCTCTATTAAATCATTGAAGTCATCCTGTCTGCGTTTGGGTCCTTTCCCTGTTCCTGCTTTTGTTGTAGGAATGAGTTTTGTGAAATTGAGTTTGGTGGACTTGTAAAATATCAGTGGACCAGTTGATGGCAGCATTCATGTTCCTTCCCTTCTTGTCCTGTCTGTCTGTTTTTCATACCTCCTCCTTCTCCTTCTCCTCCTCCTCCTCCTCCTCCTAAGAACAGAAGATGTCTTAAACATATCTGTCACCTTTGAGACAGCACAAACTTGTGCTACTGGGGACAATAAGGTTTGAGTCTTGTGGGCCGTTTGTGTCCATTTTGTGGATCCAACTTCAGACCTCCCTCTTTGGGATCTTAGTTCTGTAAGTTAATAGGGAGTATGTAGGGTTTCCAGGAAGGCTTAACATGACCTGTATTACCTGCCCGGCACCACACAGCAGACAGACAAAATTAGCAACCAGCTAGTTGAGCATTTAGCAACTAAAGAGCGAGCTATTTCCCTCAGAAGAGTTTGGACTTACAATAAATTAATCAAGTGGCCAAAAACATGACTCTGAGTTAATGCTAATGTTAGTTCAGTATGTGTTATTTACACCTTAACATAATCCGTGACACATGGTTTAATGGCCCTGGACCACATTTAATGCTTTTTTATTCAATAGCCATTCTAGAACATTTAGGGAAACCAGACAGGGGTACAGGGTTAGAGTGGCCCTCAGTGGGTGAGGGCCTCCTGTCCCCCCTAGAAATGCTTCCTGCAAGTATCTGTACCTTACCTGATGTTAGCCGTGTCTCTGGTAGCCAGTTCAGCCTAACATTATTTAACACCTAATATGCTACAAGGAAAAAATTTTTAGCTTTAAGAATTAATGCTCAACAGGTGTTAGGATGTTATCTGACAAATAACATAGCATCTTGTGCAACAGGGGCAACTATTTCCTTCATATGTAACATGCTACCAGAAATAATATTTAGCTTTTGGATAGTAGCTCGCTGTTATTTGACAAACGAAACTGTAGCGAGTAGCCTACTGTTGCCATAAATACCTGCAGTTAAAAATTCTGTGCTTATTTAGAAATGTGGTTTAACTGTCTGGTAAGTAAACTAAGTTTGAGATGCCTTGTTACAGGCATAAAGCAAGGGTTAAGACTAAAGTCATATCGAATGTGAAAAGGAGTCAAACACTCCAAAAAAAAAAAGAAGAAAAGAAATGCTTTTGTGGCATCAAAGGAAGTGACGTCCCTCCTGGTAGCAATTTTAAACATCAAAACATTTCTGATATTTTTGGTTTGCCTACCAATATTATTGAAAAGTATGACAGCTAATTTCATATAATATGTTAGATTGACAAATGTTGTTTGTGATGGTGAAGTTAGAACCCCTGATCTCTGGTGGAAAAGGTATGACAACTACATTCAGCAAAGAAAGAATTCTCTCCAAACAAAGAACATTTACGACTCATATTTTAAGACAAATTCTTTTGACATTTGACAGGGAATTTGACATTTAAGAGTGAAGCTGCTTTCCATACCCCCTGTGGTGTTGGAGGAATATTACTGTGTTTTTAAAAAACAGGCATAAAACTGACAAAGTGAAAATTAGAACGTAAATTTAAACGTTAGACCAGACAATCACGTACACAGAACTTCAGTTCATTTTGTAGAGAGTACTGTTGAAGCCTAAATTATTACTTTTCCCATGCAAGTTATTTTGGTGACTTACACTAAATATGAAAAAAGCAAAAATCTGTGTGTGTCAGCAGAGATGGGCAAAGATACATCAAAATGTTCTTGTTACAAAATACCCCTCAAATAAATGTATCAAAATAAAATACAAAATATTGTTGCCAGAAAATGTATCAAAATAAAAACACATGTATTTTCAAAATACAGGAAAATACATTTGTAACATTGGGCATTCTGTCACAGTCTGGCTACGTTTCGTTAGTCGTTCAACATGACCTCGTTGACTTTCCCTCGGGGGGAAGCCCCGCCACCATGACAAGTGTTGTTCCAATTTCCTGGAAAACTCAAGTGAACTTTGTGAGATCGACCCTTGGAGGGCTGAGGGAGCGAGTCAACAACAATGAGGTGTGTATCGGCCACATTGTTTTGCAGTTATGCATTTGGTACAAGAAAATACATCCATGGTCAGCTGGCTGTAATGTACATGAAACTCCTGTTGCCTAGTTAGCAGATAGTCTCTTAAGAAAATCTCACTGATAGCTTGATATTTTACTCAAAACTTATAACTGCAGTTAAAATGTACTTGGATTGTTGTACTGTTAAGTTTAATGTGTGATTTCTTTATTCCCAACATCATTTGTAAACGCATGGAAAATTTTCTGTTTTGTAAGATATCATAGAAAAGGTTTCAGTCGTAGTCATCTGGACATTGTTTCCTGAGTTAGCATGTCGTCTGTGCTGATAAAGTCTTTTGTGAAGTGAACGACACGCTAACTCAGGATTACAGAGCGCCGTGCATTTGCATCTAAAAGCTACAAACCACACATTTGAAGACAGCGAGGTGAAGATTCTTAGTAGAGAGAAGAGTTGGTTTGAACGGGGCGTCAAGGAAGCCATTTTTGTGAAAAAAGAGAACCCCTCTTTGAACAGAAATGGTCGTCTAAGATTCAATCTGCCCAAAGTCTATCAGAGTGTATTATCACCTTGGTCACGCCAATCGCATGCTAATCAGGTACTTAACAGTGATGAAGTAGATGCAGCCAGAAAACAATAGGCCTGATTATCAGAATCAGAATCAGAATCAGAAATACTTTATTGATCCCCGTAGGGAAACTCTTTGTTACAGTAGCTCGTCTTTACGTCAGTGCACACAGGAGAAAACGATATTATACACTATAAACAGGTCAGAAATAAATTAAGTAACATGTTGGTATAAGTATAAGATAAACTAAGTGTCGAGTACCAAGTGGGTTTACTGGTAGATGGTGAAGTACAGTATAAATACAATGTCACTAATTATGTAATAAATAATAGTAAAAGCGGAGGTGCATGTACTGTCGAGAGTAATTGAGGTATATCCGTAACAGTAAATAAGAAAAACTAACAAGGGAAAACTAATATTGCACTTGAGTAGTAAACAGAATATTGCACAATTATTATTAATTATGGCGGAGATGTAATGCTCAATGACCAGTTTAGTGACCTAGGGTCAAACAGACTAATCCTTAGAGGGAGGAGTTAAATAGTTTGATGGCCACAGGCAGGAATGACTTCCTGTGGCGCTCTGTGGTGCTCTTTGGTGGGATGAGTCTTCCGCTGAAGGTGCTCCTTTGTTTAGCCAGCACGTCATGGAGCGGGTGGAAGACACTGTCCAAGATGGCGTGTAGTTTGGCCAGCATCCTCCTCTCTGACACCACCGCCAGAGAGTCCAGCTCCACCCCACAATGTTACTGGCCTTACGGATCAGTTTGTTCAGTCTGTTTGCGTCCGCTACCTTTAACCTGCTGCCCCAGCATGCAACAGCATACAGGATAGCACTGGCCACCACAGACTCATAGAACATCTTCAGCATTGTCCGGCAGATGTTGAAGGACCTCAGCCTCTCAGAAAATAGAGGCGGCTCTGGCCCTTCCTGTAAACAGCCTGAGTGTTCTTGGTCCAGTCCAGTTTATTATCCAAGTGTACTCCCAGGTACTTGTAGTCCTCCACAATGTCCACACTGACCCCCTGGATGGAAACCGGGGTCACTGGTGCCTTGGCCCTCCGTAGATCCACAATCAGCTCCTTTGACTTTGTCGCATTGAGCTGCAGATGGTTCTGCTCGCACCATGAAACAAAGTTACCCACCACAGCCCTGTACTCCGTCTCATCACCACCGCTGATACATCCCACCACAGCAGAGTCATCAGAAAACTCATCAGGGCCATCTTGAAACTATTAGGTCAGTTTCAGGTGAAACTAGCTATTAACAGATACTCAGACAGATTCCTTCCTGAGGGCAGGGCTTATGTACACAGAGTAGCTTAAATTTCTAATTCCCGTCCCATTTCTTCACAATTGAGAATGACTTCCGGATGGGAGCCGAAACGTCTTGATTCTGAAAACAGTGTCCAGATGACTACAACTGAAACCTTTTCTATGATGGAACACTCCTGGACGAATGAGGGACTACACCGTCTTGTTTTGTAAGATATAAATCCGTAGCAATAATAGTTATGATAATCATGATATAGATCACAAACAGAAACTGATTAACAGCTAATTACAAACTGCCTACACATTGCAATTATCCTCAGAAGACGCCTTTGCCTCATTGAAGTGAGTCTGCAGGTATTTCTGATGGTTTGCAAAATTTCCCCAGGCCCCTTCATTGTCCTTTTCCTTCCATCCACCAGGTGCCTATGGACTTTGCCTCCTTTCCCCATCATCTGACTGCCCCACCTATCTTCACACCTGCATCTCATTGCATAATAAGCCACTCTCTGGCAATCCATTTCCTTTGTTCCTCTGTCAGTTTGTCAAAGTTGCTCTGTTGGTTTACGCCAGTACTTTCAAACCTGTTACCTGTACCTGCCTGTCAGCCTCATGGTCCTGTGAGCTTTGAATCCGATTTTTGCATTCTGAATGGCAGAACATTCAGATTTTCATAATGTACACAAGGCTCTGGTGAGAGTTTGAACCCTACAGGAAGGCACAACAGGAAGTAGAATGATACTGTATCCTAACAAAATTGTGATGACAACAACAACAAAAAACATACTGAATATAGTATGTCTTGTACAATATGTAAAAACTTGGTCTCTACTAATAGACATATAAATAAATTATACTATCTATTAGTAGCCTATTTAGTTGCCTTAAAGAACAACTAACTTTTCAAATATTTCTGGTGTTAACTGCCTCCTGTGTGGATAGAATATTATTCCTGCAAACAGTGTTTCAACCGGAGCTGAAGAGGGGAGGGTTGTGTTAAATCGAACAAAAAGGAGCTTGATTAGTGGCTAACCCTATAGATTTCATACACGGTCCAGCTGTATACTAGGTTTTGATGTTTTTTGTTTTTGTTTGTTTGTTTTATGAATCATGGAGAAAGTGTTTTGAGTGTTTTGAAAATATAAAATTACTCCACTCTAAAGTATCTTTATTTTTTTCAGCCCTGTCAAATACCAATTACAAAATACTAGTAATTGAAATACATATTTCAAATACAAGTAACAGAAATACTGCCCATCTCTGTGAGTTAGTGTAATTAAAATAAAAATGGTGGTATATTCTTTGACACATGATTACATCTTGGGAGCCTGTAGTCTCCAGCAGTGGAAGATGTGTGTATTCAGTTTGTGAACAGACTGCAGAGACACACCAGAGTCTTTAAACAATGGTCTTGTTTTGATTTCTACCACAGATTTCTTGCACAACTCAACTCCGTCCACAGCACACACAGGCTGGTGGAGGCTGTTGACATTTATCTGCTTGTGTAAATTATACTGATGTCTGAAAACGCGATGATGGTGTTTTTATGTTACCCCTACACCTGCAATCATTTGATGCCTGAATTGAAAAACACTTTGCTGCAAACATATGTCCCTCGTATTTTGAGCTATTAGCAGCGTAGCTCTGGGGAACGCAATATCTGTGTGGAATATATCAACAGCTATTGAATGGATTTCTGAAAGGACCAAATTCAACCTCAGGTGTTGTTTGGTAATGCTACCATCAACTTCTTAACATGTTTTCTGTAAGAATGTTGAATTTCACTTCAAAGCACAGCTGGGTTTACTGGCTGACAGCTAATTAAGTCTCAATGTAGAGAAGAATGTAGAGCTTGACAAGATAATCTGAGGATAGGTCTACAATGTTTGTTTTGTCCAACCAACAGTCCAAACCTCAAAATTATTAAAACTAAATTAAAATAAATCAAAACATTTGTGAAGCTGGAACCATGAAATGTTTTTGCATGAAAAATTACTTAAATGTTTATCAAAATAGCTGCCAATAAATTTTCTGTCAATCCACTGATTGATTAATCGACTAATTGTTTCAGCCTGTATATACTATTGGTAGTTTCATTTATAACTAAACATATTTTATAGGCTCTTCATATGTTTTGCATACAAACTTAAATTTTTAGTAACTAGTAATTAAAACTGTCAAATAGCTGTAGTGAAGTAAAAAGTACAATATTTCCCTCTGAAATGTAGTGAAGTAGAAATAGAAAGTATCATGAAAAGAAAACTCAAAGTCAAGCACAAATACCTCAAATTTGTACTTAAGTAAAGTACTTGAGTAAATGTACTTAGTTACATTCCACCACTGGTTTCAAAGCAAAAAACATTTTTGAAAATGGTCTTCAGAGAGGATAAATCTTAAAATGCTGGCAGCACATTTTAGTGTGAATGAAGAGAACGTGGCTTTTGGAAACTATGATGTACGATGTATGATGTACTTCTATTACTACTACTACTACTAGCATAAAGTATGGAAACAGGAAGAAACAGCTAGCTTGGTTGTCCAAAGGTAACAAACTCCGCCTACTAGCACCTCTAAAGCTCACAAATTAACACATTACATCTGATTTCTTTAATCCGTAAAAGTGACAAGTTGAGGTTTTAACGGGGGGTTTATCTGCTGGACTGTTTCTTGTCCTGTGCTGCTTTAAATGTCAGTATAGCCAATCACACAGCACATATGTTTTAACCTGTATTGATGTTTATTTTGTCAGATGTCTTCACAATCATACATTTTTTTATTTTTATACCCATCTAGATGCAGCAAAGGAATTGCTGTCTTTCTGGTTAACAGGTAGCATTGATTACCTGTGATCAAATTGCTTTTTGCTGTTGTATGACAACAGAAATAGGTGTAGCGAGCTGAGATTCAGCAAGCAGAAATCCTTCTGTGCCACTCCATACCAAATGTTGGCTGTGATGCAAAGTTTTGTTGTTTGTTGACCGAAAGCGCAAGAAGATATTTAGCTTTTTGCCTATTATGACGACATTTTAGTCCGGACAAAGCTCTTTACCAAAGCAACTTTTTGTGGACCCCAATCGTTTTCACGCGTAAACCATGTTTTCGGATTTATCTGGTTTAGTGTGGACGTAGTCTTAGGTGCACAGAGGATAAACCTCTTCAGTTTAGCTAACATGGCTGCTAGCGGGGGCTCATTTGGGTTACCAGATGTGTAGTCTTGTTGAGCTTTTTTCCTGGTGGATGGTGGACATAACAGCCCTGATTACAACATCTTTTGTCTACTATCACTGTATTAGTACTATTACAGCCATAAGCAGAGCGACCGCGGGGGACCACAGAGTGATCGATTGCCCCAGGGCACATGTTCAGTAGGGGCCCCTACTGAGCTACCTTATTTCCTCATATAGTGACCAGAGCCGGCCACTGTTGCCAACTTTTGCGACTTTTCAGACCCTCTTAATGACTTTATTTCTAAAAAATCACTGACACATTCAGTGATTTATTCAAACCATCAGGGATAAGGCAAGAAGTATATTCAAATATATTATATTGTAATTCATTCCCATGCACGCTGTAGCTCTTCTGCCAACAGTGTCTGTCTTCCTCTCCTCCAGCGTGTGGCGTGTGGGGCAGCTTCACTCTTTCTCTCTGGATCTCTGGATTAGGATGTTATAGCTTATAAAATGTAAATAGTTCATTTGTGCTTCTCTCTCACTCTCTCTCTCTGGATTAAGATGTTACTACATGTAAATATTTTAATTGTTTGTTTGATCTTCTCCCTCCCTTTGCAGATTTTTTTTGAATTTTTTTTTTTACTTTTTTACTTCAAATACAGGATGTCCCTTTAGTGAGTTTGTGATTGTTTGTGTAGAAACTATCTACGTTTTATGTCTTCAATTAAGGTGATCTCTCCCTCACTGCACTAAGCTATATGCAAATGAATGCGTGGTGGCATCATCAACATGCAAATGAGCGTATGACGTGACTTTTGGAGCTAGTGCTAGCTACTCTCATTAGAAAAGAGTTGGCAACACTGGGGCCGGCGCCTTTGTTTACCTCAACTGCAGAAAGTAACACACCTTTATTTGAAGCAGGCTTGTATTAGAGAGTGAGGTAGTTTACTGCATCTCGGCACCTGCATGTGTCACTGCCTGTGTCTCACTCACTTTCCATGTCAGAGCGACAAGTTATTCCCATGTAAGAAAGATATGGTACTGAGACAGTGCATCTGGCTGTCAAAGCCTGTCACTGTCTATCGGCAGTGGTGGTGTTGAACCGTTAATCGATGCATGTAGAGCCCCCCTAGCTGTCTTCGGTGCTGAAACACTGTATGTTTTCTTGGACATTGGCTTAAGGCATAAGTGACAATTTGTGTTTATGGATAGGATAGGATATATCAGATATTTTACAGTTGTGAATTTTAAAATGACTTTATCAGAAGGGCCCCTCGAAAGCTCTGCCCTCTCTGTGCTGAGAGTCCAGCTCCACCTCTGATTACTACAAAATGAAAACTGGGTCAAGAACTTTATTTTTCGGTACACTAATAAGACGTAATAAGCCATACTTTGTATCCAATTAGACTGAAACTAGAAATAATATTTTCTTTATTAGATAGTAAACGAACACAGTTATACCCTAATTGGCATCATACACCTAAAATTATGCAGAGTAGAAACCGCATATAATGCCGCATTAGACACAAAATATACTATACTTAGACACTATAATACCAAATTATACTCTAATTAGAAACCTAATAGGAGATCCTAATATACAAAGCCATTTTACAAGATCATAGTCTAATTTAATCAAATACAATACCATATCAGATCCAAAATATGCTACAGTTAGACACTATTCTACCCTTACTAAAAATTATGCTATATTAAACATCACATTTAATGCTGCTATCATGGGCCTATGATGGCTAATGTCAGGACATTGCATCTTTATTTCCCGCTGTTAGATCTTATTAGACTTTCTTAGAGGCTAATATAGAATAGTGTCCGAAAA
Source organism: Siniperca chuatsi (assembly GCF_020085105.1). NCBI lineage: Eukaryota > Metazoa > Chordata > Actinopteri > Centrarchiformes > Sinipercidae > Siniperca > Siniperca chuatsi. Next base: position 18,825,930 of record NC_058042.1, read on the forward strand.
CTGGACTTAAAATAATACATAAAATCATGCTAAAAACGTTTGTTTGGTCATTTGACAAAAAATCATTCTCTCTTATTTTTCATGACCGTGACATGAGAACAGAAAACCATCAAATCGGATGCACTTCACCTGAAGTCCCAGGCTTTTGTTGAGACAAGGCAAGTGACATTGTTGAGTGACACGGACATGTCTCATCATCACGGCAACGTGGGTGTGTAATGTCATGGAGAGGTTACATTGAATTGATACACATCTCTATGCAAACAGACGCTGTTGTCTGGCTCTGAATATCCTTGGCTCAGTGTCATATTTGTACTGTGAACATTGTAATTGTTCTTGAAATGATGTACTACGTATGTTGTAGTACGTAAATATGTATGCACTGAAAATGTTCACACCCCACCACCTGCATATGCAGCGGGATATAGGCTACTTGTGTGTGTAGGTATCTGAGTGTGTGCGTGTAAAATAATTTTGGTGTAACAGGAAGGCAGTTAAGTCCCTTATTTTGATAAATTATTATTTTAATGTATCAACTTGCTCTACTTGTATATTCCTTTTATTTTATTTTGTGATTTTTTTTCTTTTCAACAATAACTATTTTGTTACTGTTTCCTATAACTAATTGACCATTCCTATGCCCTGCCCTCCCCTTGGTTACTGTTGATATGTCGATAACTTTCAGTCAACAGTATTGCAAAACATTTATCAATAAATTGATTTAGCCTTTGGAGATGGAATACATTTTTTTGTTGTTTCTCAATAGATTAACTATTTTGTCTATAAAATGTCAAAAAAATAAAGAGATCATATTTCTCCAATATTAGCTTCTAAATCCAGAATAGAATTTAAAATCCTTCTCCTCACCTACAAAGCTCTTAATGGTCAGGCACCATCATATCTTAAAGATCTCATAAAACCATATTACCCGACTAGAACACTGTGCTCCCAGGTTGCAGGGTTATTTGTGGTTCCTAGAGTCTCCAAAAGTAGAATGGGAGCCAGAGCCTTCAGTTATCCCAGTTTGGGTTCGGGAGGCAGACACCATCTCTACATTTAAGAGTAGAGACTTTCCTCTTTGATAAAGCTTATAGTTAGGGCTGATTCAGGTGAGCCCTGAACCATCCCTTAGTTATGCTGTTACAGGCCTAGACTGCCGGGAGACTTCCCATGATGCACCTCTTTCCTCTCTCCTTCTCTCCCTCTCCATCTGTATTTTTATCCCATTACTGCATGTTACTAACTCAACATCTTCTCTCTCCCGTAGTTCTGTGCTTTCTCGTTTCTCTCCTCGCTCCTTCTGTCACTTTCAGCAGGTATTTCTGCCTCCAGAGCTGCAGAGACTGGATCTGTGGTTGTGGGCCACCTGCTGCCCCCATGCTCCTGCTCGACAACCGCTACTACAGTTGTTGTTATTGGCTCTGTTACTAATACTGTCATTATTTTTCCTATAGCTGTCATTCCTATTATTACTAATTTATTAATATTAACACTACAAAAAACATTCAAGGTGGTATTTGCATTGTGCCTCCCTCTCCCCCAGACCCACCCCAGACAGAGAGACAGCAAATCATAAACAAACAGGCCTTTTCACAAGTCCTTTTGTAGTGCAAAACAAAAAAAATCTGAATGAGGGGGAGGCAGACATCTCCACACCATGTCGCCGCTTCAGGTGAGAATTTAATTTAGTAGTGTCGCCTGTGTACTTTATAGCAGCACAGCATATTTTACAAATTGCATGGGTCTCTTCAAATTGTCTGTCTCTCTTGTAAAATCTAAAGTGTTGCCAAACATTTGATCATTTGATTTGCAGGAATTCAGTAGAAGGTGTAGCAAGAGACGGTTTGGAAGGGAGACGGCTCTCATGAGAGACATTTTCTGTATCTGTGTCATGTGGGTTTCACTGCCCCACCCCTTTAGGAGACTAGCGCCAGGTCCTGAGTCTATTCAATCCAATGGGAGAAGTGAATGTGAGCACAGATTATGACAGATTCTTTTGCCCCATACTCACCAAAGTAAATATCAGACCCATTTTTCACAAGCCACATATCTTCCAAACATTCTGACACTAAAATGGCTTTTTTCAGACAGACAAATTAGAGAAAATTAAATAGATCGAGACCTGTCTGGCTCAACCACACACTCTCGCAAGTTCTGGCAACATATTCTCTAACCGTCATTCTGGTTTCACTACCGACGTCACTTTCCAGCAATCTAAATCTAAATCTAATCAAAAGGGCCTTATACATGTAACCACTAATTAAAAGTTAAAACTTAATTAAAACTTGTTTCTTTGCTTAATAATACTATTATATTTATAATAATTTAACTGGGGAGAGTAGACCACGCGCACTTAGGAGACAGAAAGTGTATACCATTTCATACCACTGGCACTGCCTGTAATGTGTTATCTTTGTTATATAATATCTCGACTGTGACTTGCCTGGACATGCCTCGGCCTCCGTAGAAGCTGACAGGCCACTGACAGCAGCAGAGATGAGAGAGCGTGCTTGAGAAACAGTTAAGAGAGGAGGAATCAATCTAAATGTAAAGTTATTGGTAACAAATTATTGGTCACATTTCTAAATAATAAAGGCATAGGGCCTTTATTGATAATTATAAATAAAGAAATCCGATTTTACCGATGCTAGAAACAATGCATTTCGAGTTCATCCAAACTTGTATCTGGTGCACACTTTTTTAATCGATGAAATCGCATCTTGAACTTTTATGCTGGTGCATCTATGCAAATTGATGAATCTTACCATCCCTAACTCAGACACACACACGCAGGGTGCTCTATGCCAGTCCGTTTTCAGTGTATCCAGTCAGTTCATTGCAACAGGAAGGTCTAGATTTAACTGCCTTCCACTACAATAACTTTCGGGCCCACTGAAATGATTTTACACACACACACACACACACACACACACACGTAGCCTATATCCCACTGTGTGTGAAGTTGGTCGGGTTTGAACATTTTCAGTGCATATGTGCACGATTTCCATGCATGTGTGTACACTGTCAGTGAGTGTGTGCCCATTTTCAATGTGCATGTGCAATACGTGTCACCTATTAGTGCTTCGTGCAAGCTGAAAGAATCACTGTCAGCCATGTGGAAGTGAGAGTACACGTTAGAATGCACAATTACCTACTCAAATGAGAAATGTTAATTATCAGGTCACACACAATCAGTAACGCCTCAATGTGGACTCGACTTCTTTTCTAAGATGAGAAAAACACCTACAGTGAGGAAGGCGTGGCACCTGTCACTCATCGGCTGAAGGTATGACTGTCTTGTGATACATTTTTTTCTTCTCAAACTGATGGCTCAACGGTGTTATAATTGAAACCAGTTGAGCATGTTCTGTAACTTTTAGTTGTTACCTGAGTGTCTCATGATGTTGAGGCTTGCGCGTGTTTTTATTTGGTTCCAAGGTAGAAAAACTTAAATCTAGGACATTGCATAAAGAGTAGATAGCTTTCGCCACCTAAAAAAAACCTTACATTTAGCTGGTTCCTGCTCTAGTTAGTAATGGGGCTAAGTAAAAGGCTAATTTTCACTTGTCGTCCCAGGGCAGGCAATAGTTGAAAGCAAGATGTTAAGAATAAAAGCACTGAAAATACAATCAACGATAAAAGCAGTGCAAAATATGCAGATACAAACAGAGCCTGCACCACATTGAGACAAGAGAGACAGCTCTTATGACACACAGAATCAACAAATAGCATGACAACACAATGTTTGGCCTGGTGAAGTGTGTGGATATTATGTACAGAGACTACGATGAACAGGAGCACTAAACATAATAATAACAAATAAGACAACAAACAACACGAAAACATCTCACTGTTATAGTGTTCACAAGTTTGGCTTCGAATCAACCAGGCTCTTGGTGTGTATGTGTGTATATGCACGCTCCTGAGAACGTGTACATACACATTGAAAGTTTTCAAACCCCACCAACTTCACACACAGCGGGAAATAGTCTACTTGTGTGTGTGGGTATCTGAGTGTGTGTGTTTAAAATAATTTCAGCCCAATTGACATATTCAAATGTCTTGTCTGACCAACAGTCCACAACCCAAAGATATTCAGTATACTACTGTACAATATAAGCAAATGTTTTGCATTTTTGCATGAAAATGGACTCAAATGGTTAATTATCAAAATTGTTGCAGATTTGTTTTCTTTTGTGTGATTATTCAATTAATCAAGAAACAGGTTTCAGTTCTAGCTGTGATTGGTGCATTGAGGGAAAGGGGCGGTGCTTAGGATCATTCAATTGATGTTCAGTTGTACCCTATGCATAAATTTAAAACATGCTTCTCAGGTTGTGTGATTCTGTTTTGGACAGGACACCTTACTCAAATTGTACAGCATTGAGTTTGTCACTGTACTTATCTTCTATACTTTATAAATAAAGTTGCTTTAAATTAAAATTTAAAAAACACTGTGTACCATCACTGTGCCTTCCTGTTATGGTGAAACAACTTCCAGACGCACTGAAATTATTTTACACGCACACACACACACACAAGTAGCCTATATCTTGTGTGTGAAGGTAGTGGGGTAATGTGTGTGTGTGCCTGGTTTCAGTGTTTCATGTTCTTATATCCCAGTGGGGACTTTAGCCTGAATGCACACTAACCCATGGGGACTCGTGTCACTGTGGGGACAGTCATTGAGGTCCCCACGGGTAGAGACTGCCTTTTGAGGGTTAAGACTTGGTTTTAGGGTACAGGTTACAATTAGGTTACAATCAGGTTAGGGTATGAGTTAAGGTTAGGCATTTAGTTGTGATGGTTAAGGGGCTAGGGAAAGCATTATGTGAATGACTGTCCCCCACGAGGATAGTGAAACAACCGTGCGTGTGTGCACATTGTCAGTGCGTATGTGCACGTATTTCAACACCCCACCACCTTCACACACAGCAGGATATAGGCTACTTGTTTGTGTGTGTGGAAAACAATTTCAGGGTGCCTGGAAGTTGTTGTAGTGTAACTGGAAGGCAGTTCAATCCCTCATTTTTTTTAAATCAATTATTATTTTAAAGGTGGGGGTATGCGATTCTGGAGAAATCCAATACCATGACAAAACACGACATCTGTGTTTTGAAAAAAGCTGATAGTTGATGGTATACCCTGACACATTGGGCTCTGTCTGCCAGGTAGCATTTCATAAAGTTAAGTGCATTAGGAGAGAAGTTAAACCTGAAGAGCTTAGATCTTAAATGTGCACTGCAAAAATCAAGCAATATTTATAACATTTAAAATAACTTCAAGAAAAAAATGAAAAAATATAAATATATAAAATAAATAAAATAAAAATTAAAAAAACAGTGTGTTTTTATTTTATTTAATTTTATCTCTTTTGCAAAATTGTTTGCCGATCTTGCTTGCCGTTCGCACACTTGTTTTTTGTATGTGCAGTGCTGAATAGAGGTGCAAAATGGTTGAGTAATATAAAGTTTGCCACTGTCAAATTAACAATACTAAATTGATTAATTCAATTTGCATTTATATTTTGAATTACAAAACTAAAAGTTAAAACATTGCCAGTTAATAATTCTACTTCCTTATTGTGTCTTATTGTGTAAATTATGAATTAATAATTGAATTTAAAAATAAAATTGTATTTAAAAAATAACTTTTTGTTCTTTCATGTTGTGTGTCTGCATGTTATGTTCCATCTCACAATTAATGTGTTTGTGAAAGATGTGTAAGAATGTGCCATCTATAAAATTACATGAGGTCCAACTAACAGAACAGCAACAGGAGCTTTGACTGGCCAGCTGTTATGTGTGACACTTTGCTGCTGTCTTCTGCTGTTTGCAGGAAAAAGTGGAGGGAGCTCAGCAGCTGGACAGTCAGGGCTCCTCTTACTAAATTAGAAATTGGAATCTGTAAATATTAAAGCAGGACACAAAATGATTGTTAGATGGAATATGATAGGCAAGATACTAGTACAAGATACTAGTTTTTATTGGACTTTAATAGTTGTAACCCACAGAAGACAATCCACAAATGTGTACCATGACCCACAAATATTTCACTATGCACAAGATACATTATTAAATGGAAATAATTTAAAATATTATTTTGAGGCAATTAATTAATACCCTTACAGTAAAGCATGTGTATTCTCTAAAAGTTAATGACGATTCAAATCAGCCTGGGATTCTCAAACATGTCATTTAAAATCCTGATTGAAAAAATAGAATACAAACCTGCCGAGGGACCTCAGGCGATAAATCACCTCAGATGGAATTAACCTCTTCAGTCCCACTGTCTTGCCAGTGGAACAGTCTCAAGATACACAAACTCAAGATATGCAGCCAATCATTGTTCAAACCAACATAACTATTTTAAATTCTAGTCGAGATCCCAAAGTTTCCAAAAAATACAAAATATGTCAGGCAGGACTTTGGGGAAAGATGTATAAATGATGCACCTCAAGTATTTTCATTTAATGGAATGATGATATTTTGAATATTTTACTTAATGTAGTATCAGTGAAGATGATGACAAAGAATTTATATGCAATATTGTCAGACGGTGTGCTATAAAATCAACTTAAAAGGGAATTAAAGAAAACTGGATGTTAAGGATTAAAAGATCACTTGTCACAATTGGTGGATTAAGATTTCAGTAAATTATGCCACCCAGTGAATCATGATCCAATATGAGTGTATAAGAATCCTAGTTGCTGAATTTTGTACACATTGTGAAGAAAGTTATAATTTATTCAGGGAAAATCTGGCAAAAACATCACACCACCAGATAAATGGATCTCTTGTAGGTAAGGCAAGTTTAATTATAAAGCACATTTCAAAAACAAGGCAATTCAAAGTGCTTTACATAACACATAAAGGCAACATAGGGAAATATAAAAAGACATTTAAATACACTTAAAAAAGAGTTAAATAGAAAATAAAAACAAGATAAAACAGGAGACCACAGTGCACTGTAAGAAATTAATCATTGTTTGATTTACTAAAAGGCAGCGGCAAACAGAAAAGTCTTCTGCCTTGATTTAAAAGAACTGAGAGTTGCAACAGACCTGCAGTTTTCTGGGAGTTCGTTCCAGATATTTGGTGCATAAAAACTAAACACTGCTTCTTCATGTTTAGTTTTGACTCTGGGGACAGAAAGCAGACCTGTCCCAGACGACCTGAGAGGTCAGGATGGTTCATAACGTAGCAGAAGATCAGAAATGTACTTTGGCCCTAAACCATTCAGTGCTTTATAAACCAACAGCAGTGTTTTGAAATCAATTTTTTGACAGACTGGAAGCCAGTTGAAAGACCTCAGAAGTGGAGTGATGTGATCCACTTTCTTGGTCTTAGTGAGGATGCCAGCAACAGCGTTCTGCATCAGCTGCAGCAGTCTGATTGATTTTTTAGAGAGACCTGTAAAGACACTGCAATGTTTTTCCAAATCCTGCTGAGACATAAGTCCTTTAATTCGGGTTTATTCTTCAGATGATAGTAGGCTGACTGTAATTGTCTTTATTTAGCTGTTGAAATTCAGGTCCATGACTAGACCAAGATTTCTGGCTGTGATGATTTCACTGTGGAGATTTCACTGATTTAAATGCATCAGTTAAATCATCACTTACAATTAATAAGTCAGAACTAATGTGAACTCCTGAAGTTAATATGTTTGAAAATTTATTTTGTAACAAGTTTGGTTTTCCCAATAAACTGAATTTTGAAAAAACAAAAATCCAAGAAAGCAAATATTAATTTGGTTTTAAGTATTCATTTCACTAATGCACAAAAAACAAACAAACAAACAAATAATCTACAATACAAAAATGTACAGAAAATTTTACAAAAAAGTCCTAATTCACAAAGCCATAAAACATAATTCAATTTAACAATAAAAAATGAAAACACCATTAATGTAATCATGTGTCCACTGTTGCTCAGAGTCACCTGTGTGGCTGACTGTGGCACACGAGGCTTTGTGACTCCTCCAGACCAATTTCCATGTGGGTGAACTTGGTGTCACATGATGGACCATGTGAGAGACAAAGATGCTGTTTGACAAAGTAAAACTTCTGTCTCCTTTTGAGATCATAACACTGTGGCTGGGAGTTATCTTGAGTGTCAGATCATCTTCAGAGTGTGTTGAATTTTTGTGTCACCAAGAAGACTGCCTGACACTCCAATATCTCTGTGACATCTGGCTGTGTGCGCTGTTGTGTGCCTGCCAAGTTCAAGGAAATTCTTCTCTGCTTTGTCACACTCCTCAGGCTGCTCCAGACGTTATCAAATCAGAAGTGCAAAAGGCTTGATTGACATTTTATTTCCTTGAATGAAAGGTATTGTAAGGAAGGAATTATTTCATCAGGATCAGTTTCAAATGATGGGCTCTCCTTTCATACATCTGTCACAGATAGAAAATTGTGTTGTAACTGAGATGAATGATGAGATGCACAATGATTCCAACAAAAATAGGTTTTGAGTCATATAAGAAAGACACCCCTGGAGGGTAGCTCGCAGGAGGCATACGCTGAAAGACAAGAAAAGAGAAGAAAATTAAATGCTTTGTTGTAACTGAGGTGCAATGATCTGTGTCTCACTTACCTGTAGATTGACAGGAGCTCATATCTCCAGCCATCATTCCTGTGCTGTGTGTGGCTACGGCAGGGCATACCACACCATTTGACAGAGAACATTGCTAAAATGCCTGCAGGAAGATAAGATCAGAAACCTCCATGCTGTCACTGTCACATGTTTAACCACTCTGAAATGTTTTAAGACAACATTGTATCCTTTCTGCATTGATGAAGTTGAATGATCAACAACTGTTATGCAATTTTCTGTTGTATTATAAAAATTCCTTTTTTATGTAGACCTATTTATTTCTGAAAACTCCCTGCTTTACGTTCTGCAGCATTCATTCAGATCATCTATTTATTCAAATACTCCCTGCAGGCAGAACCTCTTCTTGCCCAGGGGTATTTCAGCAGGGCGGATGCTTCCTGTGACACTGCTTTAAATATGACCTTGTGATTGAAATCTGAAGTGCTGCAAGATAATTAACAGAAGAGGAAATAATTAATTATGACTCCAGTTTTGCTTTTTTTTTCTTCTTCTCTAATAATTAATTCCGATAAAACAAGAATAAAAATCAGTTGTTGGTTAAACTGGTGACCTGTGATGCAAGCAAAAAAAGGTTGGGAACAATTACTTTAAATTTCTTTAGATACATTAGATATTGTTGTGCATCTGCAACCCTTTCTGTTACTGACTTTATGCCTTTTCTCTACTCGTGCTACTTTTATACTACGTTTTAGCAGTTATCACTATCCCACAATTGTCACTTGTGGCCATGGTTAGCAGTTGTTCAGTTCACTATATAATACAGTGCAAATATCCTGAAAGTGCAAACAAGGGCATAATTCAATCTGTCATGAAAACATAAATGCCTTCCAAAGATTTCCCACTCTTTTTAACCTACCCTCGTGGGCCTGCATAGACCAGTGATACATTGCATGTGATATTGGGAAATATGCACAAATACACATTACCATGAAATGTTATCTATTAAAGTTGAGTTGGAGTACATACTGTAAATCACAGCTTGACTCTTGAGCACACCCTGTAATGTTATCAAAGAAGATAATCTCCTCAGGGATACATAATGCATTACATAATGAGCTAAAGGAGTTGAATGTGTTGAAGAAGGAAAACAGATATCATCTGGAATGTTCTTTGTGTCACAGAGATACAGCAGAGCCCTGACATATGATGAATCCTTAAACTGGAATCTCTTCTGTTAGATCATCATCGAGATTAGAAGACACAACCAGAACACAAAGTACACATGATTTGAAGGAGGACACAAATAACCAGCAGGCATGTGATGCATGGAGTGGACAACCATACCTTCGCTCATTGTACGTTATAGAAAGACTGACCTTGATGTGCTTTCATGTAAATGAACTGACAAAATAACAAACAGCACTTTAGAGGCGACTTCATACAGACTTGTTCCTATTGCGTCTTTGCTCATTTTGGGTCATACTGATATTTATTTTCTGTTATATCTGACGGGTACCACACCTCCTCTCGTCTTCAGGCAGTGGTGGACTAAAGATTAGAGACCCAAAGGGTAATATGGGTAGGAAGTGAGTGACCAACACATACTGTTGCCCCAGTGCCCATTGTTAAAGGGTCCTTAAACAAGGCGCTGTACCCCCGGCTGCTGCAGTGGAGAGACTCAGTGGTTAGCAGCAGTATAAAACTGTGGTTCTAGTATAAAACTGGAAACATACTGTACATCCATGCTCAGTAAACCCTCTGTTAAAGGTTATAAGAAAGCATAAAAAATATGTTGCTGTTATTACACCAGAGAAGGACTTTATTTTCTGATTCCTGTAAAATACTGCTGTGTCTTCTGATCAAAGTTATACACACCTAAATTCAGTTTGCAACTAAATGATGATAACTACTAACTAATGACAATATGTAGTGTATGCCTGACTGAGGTGTGTGGTCACTCAGGACCAGCTTAATGCTCTAACAGAGCAAATAGCTGACACTCAAAAATCATTTTCAATACAGGACCAAGTGAACAGTCCTGGCAAGTTATTATCTCAAGTGCAGTTACGGGTGTTGGATTTTGTAGCTGAATATCTTCACCGTTACACCAAGGCCTAATATTTATCTTTTTTTTGATTGTTTACCGCCTGGCAAATGTGAATATTTTGTAAAAAAATTCATTGCCATATCAAGTTAGTCACTGCATCAAACGTCTGTAGTGAGTCAATCATGAATTTATGCAGTGATTCCTTTATTTCCTACTGTGGTACCTGTTCAGGAGGAATGTTGCCAACAGTAGCTCGGCCTGGCTGTAACAGCAGGAAAATGAGGGCGAGCAGCGAAGGAGTGGTTTACCTGCTAACAGGTAAGGTGTGTCCACCCCCTGTTTGTGAGTGGAGAATTGGAGCACACCCCTCCAAAGGTCCATATATATATATACCTGTTGAGAGGCTGCTGGAAGTCACAGCAGAGCAAGGGCCTGGCTTAGGAGTGATCAGAGCATCATCAGCAGAGAGTCATCACCATGGGGAACTGTTGCGAGGGCTTGGGCAATTTCTTCGGCCGGCAAAAGAACACCAATGTTCGTGTTAGTCTGCCGGCTGTCTGCTTCGTCTGGCAGTTTGCTATGATTGTGCTGTTTGGTGTTTTCATCCGATATGATGAAGAGTCAGACGCACATTGGGTAGAGACCAAAAAGGAGCACAACATCACCAGCGATATCGAAAATGACTTCTACTTCAGATATCCCAGTAAGTACAACAATTGACACCCTGTAAGGAAATTCACCTTGCAATGAAAGTGTCTGTGATGTGTCACTCCGGTATTTTTCCACTGATGGCAAATGGATGACTATGAATTAATTCCTAAAATATTAATCTAAAAAAATTCTTACAGCTGCACCAGCTTAGAACCAGTGTGTGGCCATTTTACCCCATCTTCACTCTCCTGTTTCTGTCTTTGGTTACTGTTCATGGCTAGAAATTGCCACATCACAAAATGATATTGCATTGAAATGTCACATCATAAAAACAGCATGAATTATGATATAAGGAGGCTGTTTTTCCAGCTAGAATCTAGATTGTAACTGTGCAAAGCTGAACATTTTATGAGAGGCTCTCTCTTTTCCTTGTATGTAACATTCAAACATTAACACTGCACAATGCAAAAAATCACTTTTCTCTGCTTACTTGTGACAATCTGGCACCAATTGTACACCATCTGCGATAATATTAGTTATCGGTTTAAGCAAATTAAACTGATAAAATCTCAATATGCAAGCATAAATTACAAATCTATAATTAATAAGAAACTTTAACTCGGCATTTTAATTAATGTTAAGTTAATTCATGCGAAATTGAAAATTAAAGTGCTAGAGAGAAAGAGATTTTTGTCAAAGCTTGATACGTTTTAAGTGTTATATTTAATTATTGCAAATTTAAATCACGCCATTAGACCTTGACACTGATCAACAAAATGTGTTTATTTCCTTCTTTTCAGGCTTCCAGGATGTCCATGTCATGATCTTTGTTGGATTTGGTTTCCTCATGACCTTCCTGAAACGTTACAGCTTCAGTGGTGTCGGCTTCAACTTCCTGATTGCCTCCTTTGGTTTGCAGTGGGCTCTTCTCATGCAAGGCTGGTTCCACTCCCTCGACCCCGAAACAGGAAAAATCTATATTGGAATAGAGAGGTAAGACTCTTCATTCCAAGCAAAATGCAAAACTAGGGAGATGCAGTGGGGCTGCTCAAGTGCGTTATGTAACTAAAACTGCACACATTATGGTTTTTCATAAATAAAATATTTCATTCTATTTTTTGGATGATTGAGACTCTCCGATAATGTATCACTGATCAAAACTGTCACTCTTAACCCCCACACCAAGGGATTTTTGTGTTACCTCAGGGAAAGGCTGTAAAACACCAAGGAAAATCAGAGATTTTCAGAACATCAATTAAGTGAAATACATCAGAAATAAGCACTCTTTTCATTTGTTCTTGTATAGTCTTTGTTCAGAACATTTGTATTGTGCAGCAAGCACAGTTTTAGTAAGTATAATGTCCCTGTGTCCATTTCCTGTGAATTTCAGTGGATATGTTAATAAAAAACATTGACCAAGACCTTAATTAATAATCACATTATTCTTCATTGAGCACAATCCTACTCTGAAAAGTAGCCTAATTGCACAATGTTGCCCTGAGGCAATAAAGAGAAAGGTGCCAATTCCCTAACAAATTTGCAATTCAAATCATATTACCAAAACTAACTGATATGTACTGAACCTTGGACTATGGTGGTCTGGGGCCTCAGGGCAATTGCCCGCTTTGCCCAACTGGTAATCCAGCCTTGCTTTGACTCACTGTGATTTGGTTCATTGCTCTTTGGTTGTTTCCACTCATTCTCACCTTCTGTTTCTTGTCCCCCATAGTCTGATCAATGCAGACTTCTGCTGTGCCGGCTCTCTGATTGCCTACGGTGCCCTCCTGGGAAAAGTAAGCCCTGTCCAGCTGCTGGTTGTCACCTTATTTGGCGTCACACTGTTTGCTGTGGAGGAATACATCATCCTTAACCTCCTTCATGTGAGTCTCACCAAACACAATCATCCCACAGGGAACTTGATTATTGTCCAAGGAGAGAGAATTTTCCTTAAAACATTGCAATTTCTTTTTTGTGCTGCTTATTCCCACAGTGCAGAGATGCTGGTGGTTCCATGGTCATTCACGCCTTCGGAGGGTACTATGGTTTGGCCATCTCCTGGGTCCTCTACCGACCAAACCTACACCAAAGCAAACGCCTCAACGGATCTGTCTACCACTCTGATGTGTTTGCCATGATTGGTTAGTGACCTGTGATTTATATTTTACACTTCCAACACTTTTTCACCAGCTTCATGTCAGTGTTTTCTTTAGGTCACAGTTCGTTTGGCATATCTAATATTTTTAATTGATCATTGTCAAACCTGTTTGCTTGATTGTAAATGTGTTAATCTCACTGTGGTTTGATTGACTCACCTCACAGGTACACTGTTCCTGTGGATGTTCTGGCCAAGTTTCAACTCGGCCATTGCAGACCACGGTGACGGGCAGCACAGAGCAGCCATCAACACTTACCTTGCCCTCGCTTCCTCTGTTCTCACCACCGTGGCCATCTCCAGCATGTCTCAGAAGAGAGGAAAACTGGACATGGTAATGCTATGTCACTGAAAAACACCAAATCTACAACTAGTCATGTAACAACGATGTATTTCTCAATTTCTCGTGACTAACATGCTATTTTACTTGACAGGTGCATATCCAGAATGCCACTCTGGCAGGTGGTGTTGCCATGGGAACAGCAGCAGAGTTTATGATCACTCCTTATGGTTCACTAATCGTGGGTTTCTGCTGTGGCATCATCTCCACCTTTGGCTACCTGTTTGTCACGGTGAGCTTGCAATCTTTCACCTCCTAACTTTTCTGAAAGAACTCTTGAAGTCTGTGTTGTGGCTCTATCACTGCAGATGGAAAGTGGAAGGAAGGGAAAGGAAAAGCAAAGAGAAACCGGTTCTATTGTATAACATTTAAATAACAGGGTATTAAAAACTGATGACTCATTTTATGAGTAAGTTGTTGCAACACACCTCAAAAAGTTAGTGGAGGAGCTGATGAATGTTGCTACCCTTTATTTTGTCTGAGGAGGCTGTGTTTTCAAATTGATTTTGTAATCCTTGACACAGAGGTAATCAGTAGTGATTCTGGGAATTTGGGGTTTTAACAACCTGAGGAGGATTTAATATTCTACAATTACATACAAATCACACTTGGTTAAGTTTTTAAAGGCTGATTCAGATTTCAATGAGTTCAGAGTCAATAACCTTGGCTGTTTTTAGGCCAACAAATCCTTTAGTTCATGGTGTGTTTATTTATAGAATATTCATTTTAACAAATAAGTGAATATATAAACTTTGAAAAAACATATTAGAAAAACACATAAGAAGTTTAAGATGGCCATTTTTAGGGAGAACTGCTCTGGGCTTGAACTGAATGGAATTTAGACTTATGACCTCTGTGTTTTTTAAAATCATAGCTATGGCCACAAATGGCTACAAATCAGTCATTAATGTAAGACTCATTCGTTTCTCACTCTCAGCCCTTCTTGGAGAAATATTTCAAGCTCCAGGACACATGTGGTATCCACAACCTGCACGCTGTGCCAGGGATGCTTGGCGGCTTTGTAGGCGCCATTGTTGCCGCAGCTGCCACTGACTCTGTCTATAGCAAGGAGGGGTGAGTGACAGACTCAGACACATAACTTGAAATTTGGAAAACCTGACCTTGCCTGTTTGCTGACTCCACCATAGTAAATGAAAGCACTCACTGACATGGATCACACACCCAGTTATCAGGCGTGTCTTCGTCTAATTGGATTAAGCACTGACAGCACTAAGCAAAGACATTTGCAGTTTCTTCTTTAGCTTTGAGAGAAAATTGACCTTGACCTGCAAGGTTTTATAAACTCTGGATTAAAACTGTTTTTTTCTGCCTAGGTTGATCCACACATTTGACTTTGAAGGCAATTTTGCAAAGAGATCTGCAGGAACCCAGGGAGGCTTCCAGGCTGCTGGCACATGTGTGGCAATTGCATTTGGACTTGTTGGAGGAGCGATTGTTGGTGAGTTTGAAAAATGTCTTGTATAGTACTATAAGACTCAGGAATGACCATGATGATGTGAGAAGTGTTGCTTAATTTTCTTTGTTTTTTCTCTCTTCAAAAAGGTTTAATTCTTAAGTTCCCTATCTGGGGGGACCCTGCTGATGACAACTGCTATGATGATGAAGTTTACTGGGAGGTAAGAGTGCTTTTCTACCACTAGATGGTGTTCTTGCCCTTTAAGTGGAAAGGAAAACTTTTTTTTTTAAAGTGAACACACTGGACTGTGAAATTACCCAGATGGCTCATGATCTGATCCCATGTGTCGGTTTCAGGTTCCTGAGGATGAGGAGACCATCCCTCCTGTTTTGGAGTACAATAACCACATGATACACAAGCACCAAGAAATGTAAGCTCACTCACACTTACACACATCTTTATTTATTCCTCCCTCTTATGAACTTTCACTAAATGTGATTTTTCTTCTTTTTGTTCAACAGATCTGAGTCAAACTTCTCTGTGGAGCAAAGTTAGAGCATCACAGTGGAAGATCATCCCCCTCATATCACTATGAACTTGATACAGCTGTGAAACAACACTAATTTATAAAAGGAGACACCCTCAAAAATGGACAGTTTTACAAGAAAGGAACTTGTGTCACACCATTTACACCTGATACATTTGTCTGGCACCTTGGTCAATGATTAGAAGCGTAAAGTTATGACGACGCTGCACAAAATGGTAACCAAATATCTCATTGATGGAAAAATTATCCTTAATCAAAACTGGTATTACTCTTGAAGGAAATTTTAAACTGCATTTACTTTCTCTTTAATTTTGGAAGAAACTTTATGTAATTTGCTTAATGGCTGAAAAATGTCAGGTAGAAGAATCTGAGCAGTATGAGAAGTACAAGACACTTTGTTTATGTTGTGTAAGCTGAAAATAATGCACAGAAGAACTGAGACACATTTTCATGGGTTTGGAAATGCATTATTGTACATCAGTTGTTGTATAACTTTTATCTTAAGAAGGAAAGCTCTGATGTTTTCATGTCATGCATTTTAATTATTGAATATTGTCACTGATAATGTTTCCCATTTTATTTCTTATAAATGAAGAGTCTGTTGAAATACAGTTTATTTAGTTGTTCGTCCAAATTTTTTTAAAGTCATTTAGTGAATAATCAAAGGTATTTGTGCTGCCAAATTAGGCAATTTTTGAGTATTATATCTTACTTATTTCTTTCAAATTATGTATAGATCTTTGTAAGATGCATGTACATATGCTTCCTTTTATCAATCTTGTTTGTCGCCTAACTTACTTGTTCTTAAGGTGGAAGTTTTGAGCAACTACAGTAACTATGATACAATTCCCAGTGTTTTGGTTGCTGTGGTGTTGAATGTTACCTCCAATACACTATATGTGATTGTATGTGACAATCTGCTTGTTGTATTATTGACTTATTATAGTTTCAGATGTACACATTAAATTAAAAAAAATAAACAATAAAGCTATATTATTGTCTTTACACTCTTATTGCTCACATTTTTACATGCCATACAAAGACACCTATGATAAAAAATAATATAATGCCATAGTTAAATAATTACAATACTATATAAGTGTGATAGTCACACTCATGTTGTTGTGGTTTGTCAAGCCGAGGAACCAAGTAGGCAGGGGTAGGACCCAAACGCAGACGATCAGGCAGAGTAGGTGCAATATAAATCATTTAATGAACGGAAAAACGCTTCCACAGATTCTAGCAGGCAGCAGGCACTCACAACGGGTAAGCAGTCCATAGCTGGCAAAGTCCAAAGGCGCAAACAGAAATCACAGTCCAAGCTTCCGTGAAGGGTATCAATGAAACTGAGAAGCATAATCCAAAAACAGAAACCCTGGAGGCAGGACCAGAGGATGACCAGACGTGTGGAGCAACTCTGGAGGCCGGCGGCGAAGGCGAAACCCCTCCGGAGGTCGGACCGGATGCCAGCGGCGAAGACAAAACCCCTCTGAAGGCCGGCGGCGAAGGCGAAACCCCTCTGGAGGCGAAGGCGGAACCTCTCAGGAGGTCGATCTGGTGACAGGTGTCGTGCCAGGGTAATTACCCCTGATAGGAAGGGTGCCCCTGGCCGGGGGAGCGCGCATGCCTTCGGTGAAGGTGGACCTGCATTACTACGCTTCGATTTCGCCTCAGTAAATGAAAAATCTAACATTATTGTTTAATTTATCGTTTTAGTATTGTTTTATCAACAAGGTTTTGCAATGTAGGCTAACACATGGCTCATCTATCCAAATAAATGCTTTTATTCTTCTGTACGTGTTATCTAACTTCTTATTGCACTGAACAACGAAGGCAATGATATCGTTTTCCTCATAAAGCAGACATTTTTTCATGATAATTTGACAATGTTATAATTTACCACGGAGTCAATTACTTGGTCATCCTATGTTACTTTTGGAAGCTAGATCTAGACACGCTGTAACCCTTTGTAAGGAAGTTGTTCATGATATATGATATCCAATATGTGTAGTGAAATAAATCAATCATGATTAATTAAATAAAATAAAAGTTTAAATAAAACTTCTGTTAAGCTTTGAGTTTAACATCTACTGTATCATCAAGTATCTATTGATACAGCACTTCCCCATCATTTTTTACCTCGTACCTCCGCCGTGTGGAGTAGTAGAGGAATTGTAATCTCGAGGAAAATCAATAATCAATATATACAACATAAACAAAATCAATGAAAACTAAATAATTGGCAACAGACAATGATGCTTGCCTGACAAAGAAAATTCTCTCATACACGTGCTAAAAGTGACTTCAAATGGCAATTTGCCTTAGTAAAGTAATAAAGAAAGACATCAAAATGAGTTCAGTGCATGGACTGAAGAATGTAAACTGTAGTTGTTTAACGTGTGTATAGCTTGTCTGGCTTGATGGATGGATTGAGCAGGCAGATTGGACAGATTAATTGTGTAGAAAAGAGGGAAAATGGACAAACTGTGCTACTACTGGAATGAAATACATTTTTGACTGACCTAAGGTTGCATTGCAGCATCCATGTTTGTTTTCAGGCTGTTGTCCAGAGTGTGCAGAAAAACCAACCATTTTGTAAGAGCAAGCTAGTGAAAATGCTGAAGTGTGTAGACAACTCATTGTGAGTAGCATTCAAAACTGATTCAAAATGGCCCCAGGGCAGTTGTCCAGTTGGTAATCCAGCCTTGGCTCCAACCTTAAGAACACAGTTTGCACACAGTAAAATATTGTTTGAATTAACAAAATGTATACTACATTGAATAACGGTGAATACACTTTTAACTCAAAAATACATTCACAGCTGCAGGCCGGTCTCCAGTTTACCTGACCTGTACGAGAACACAAGGACACCGTGCAAACTCCACTGACATTATTGCTGTATGGCAAGTGCTAACCACTGTGCTACCTGTGTATATTTAGACTGTCAAATCACATTTTTGGATAACCATTGTATTGACCATGTTATATGTCACTCTTTGGTACTACTTTCTAAAGAGGCACAAGGGGAATTAAGTGTACCTAATTAGTGAGGACTGACACATTTTAATCAAATGAACATGAACATTTATTGACTGAATAACAGGAAGCTTAGCAGAGGTTCAATCAGGAAGATTCTCTCTCTCTCTCTCTCTCTCTCAGGTGTAGGGGGGGGTGAGCATACCGGTGTCCAAGGACCTCAGATTCCAGGACGGGGTATAAGGGTGGAGGAGGTCTGATAGGTAGTGGGGGGCAAGGGTATAGAGGGATTTATAGATGAGAAGGAGGATTTTGTATGAGATACGGGACTTGACTGGAAGCCAGTGAAGGTGGATTAGGGTGGGGGTGATGTGCTGCCAGGGCTTGGTGCAGATGAGAACTCTGGCATCTGAGTTCTGCACATACTGGAGCCTGTTCAGGGCTTTGGCAGACTTCAGAGGATGAGCAGATGGAAGAGCTGTCCATGTTGAGGAGAAGATCTCCAACCTTTTGGAGCAGCGCCTTGGAAGCCACAACCAGGAGCTCTGTTTTGTTGCTATTTAGTTTGAGTAGACTGGACGATATCCAGGTTTTTATTCTGTGCAGGCAGTTGACAAGGGATTGTGGGGGAGCTGAGTGGATGGTTTAGTGCTGAGGTACAGCTGGGTGTCATCAGCGTAGCAGTGGAAGCATAGGCTGTGGTGATAAATGATCTGATCAAAATTAAGCATGTAGATGGCAAAAAGGAGGGGCCAAGCACAGAGCCTTGGGGCACGCCTTGGTTGACTGGGGCCGGGATGGAACTGGAGTATCCGATAGTGACAAACTGTGAGCGATATGACTGAAACCAGGAGAGTGCTGCACTGGTGATGCCTAGGTATTCAGATCAGCAGTTGAGTAGGATGGTGTGGGAAACTGTGTCAAAGGCTGTAGAGAAGTCCAAGAAAATGAGGATACTGATGTGGCCAGTAAGCAGTTATGAGGAGGTCATGGGGGATTTTGATGAGGGTGGTCTCTATGCTGTGGTGTGCTCTGAAGCCAGATTGGAGAGGTTTGCAGAGGTCATGGTTGGACATGTACTGATGTAGATCAGCAGCAACTGCTCTTTCCAGGATCTTACTGAGAAAAGGAAAGTTGGAGATCAGCCAGTAGTTGGTGAGGTCATCTGGGTCTAAACCTGGCTTTTTGAAGATAGGGGTGACTGCTGCCATTTTGAAGCTGGAGGGTACTGTTATGACCTGGCTGAAGTGGCCACAAAAAAGGGAGACACACCAGGTTAACAGTTAACAAAGAATATTTTATTAAGTCAAATGAAACCAAATTAGACCAAATTAAAGTGCCACATTTAATATTCACAACATGAGTTGTGGAAATCAGTAAATCAGAGGTGTGTGATGTGCATGAGTGAAGATGGTGGGTGTGGATGTACAGTGCAAAGCATAAAGATAACCTAAAGCAGCATAACCAAACCGGAATGTGGAGTGCCTGTGGAGAGGAGCAGAGAAAGTGAGTAAAACTGCAGCCAGGACCTTAAGTAACCTAGAAACACATTGGGCACCACATGTGCTCCAGATCATGCCAATCATTTCATCAAACTTGTCTAACAACAAAAGACAAGTTTGATGACGTCGGGAAGCAGCGTGGGGTCATGGAAATTGTTGTCTTCACTACCATTGCCTTCATTACAGCTGCACTTGGTTAGGATTCCTTCAGTGTTCATCATTCAGGAGGTTTTTACTGTGAGCCGACAATGGTCGGCGACAAATGACGTCCCGTAGGGGCTGCGAGCCAAGCCACATTCAGGAGGTTTTTACCGGGAGCTGAATTATCCATATAGGTCTCCAAAACAAACACAACAGTCGAATAAAACCGCTAAGACACTGAATAAAGCAGTTTCACATTAAATATCTCTAAATTTCTCCAACTCTGTTAGGCAGACAAAGAACACCTCGTAGGTGCTGTAACGCACCTTTACCTTGATTAAAATTACAGATGTCTCAAGGTTTGAAAATTTCTGGAAGCATTTTGGGATAATCTAAGTGCAGAACTCAAAATATATAACAGGTCTAGTTGTTTTTAGACATTTAAATGCGGAAGTTACATATTATACCTTTAATAGCCTCATTTCGTCCGAGCATTTTCTCTTCATTGTGCTATATCGACAGCGCATTAAACTGATAAAACGAGCTGGACAGGGCGCATAGCTTTCCAAGGCAGACAAAACCTTTTCGAATCCACCCTGCCACCCAGTGGCATCTTTCGGCATCAGGTGGGATTCAAACTTTATTTTGGTGTGTGCTTGAAATTTGGCTGCAGGGGTAGGTTATTCCATGCACACTTAGTGCATAACTTAGTTTCCGAGGCTCCATCAAAATGAAAGCATCCCTTCAGCTGAAAATTGCACTGCATCTCAAGTTTTTCCTCCTGAAAACATTAAAACAACAGTTGCTCTCCTTCCTCTGTACTTTACACTTATTTTAATTTTATACTTATACCCTCTTGGTACTTAATTTATCTTACCTGTATTACAGTGTATTATATTTTTTGCTTAGTACTTCTATCCTGTGTGTACTAACGTGATAGTGAGCTGCTGTAAGAAAAGAGTTTCCCCTCGGGGATCAATAAAGTATTTCTGATTCTGATTCCGATTGGCATCAAACTTTGCTATTGTACATCATTCATCAGGGACGCTCTTTTATCTTCCGACTAGGCTACTGGACATGGTCTCATCCGTGCCGAACGGAATTCACCTTTACCTGATCACTATAGCATGCATGTCTGGGGTCAGTATTGGCAATGTAAACACATCACAGTTCCATGTGACAATCAAGCACGTGTCAGCGTCTTCAATAAAGGGTCCTCCTCATCAAACGACATCATGCCCCTTTTACGTGAATCATTACGTGGTCATCCGTCACACACATTTTCTGCACCACGGCTCGTCACGTGCCCGGTCATCATAACATACTAGCGTTTTTAAAAATCATTCCTTAGATGTGACGAATTTACAACATCTTCAACTTAATTAAACCCAGATAGAGATGTTTAATTTTTCTGATTTGGCATCTTAAGCATTCAGATGTGAAGGTGCTTGCTCTGTGATTGGGGCTTGTGCTAATTCTTCTTTTTTGTGCTCTATGATCAAATACCTACAATTTAAACAGATTAACAGTTCTTCTTCTCCTCTGTTTCATACCCCAGGGAACATTCCCTGGCCAAAATCTCAGTTTAGCTGTCAGCATTATTTAGGGAATTCCTTTAGGATTGGAACTGCTACTAGTTTTCTGGCCATTGCTGGTCATCCACTACCTTAACCATTAGTTAATGAATTAGTAATAAATAAATAAAATGTCTTTGCTTTAATCAGCCATGCCTTTTCTCTGTGATTCATTTCATGTCAGTGTCAGATCGATGCAACCCTCCTCCACCCCATTCACCTCCAGTTAACATCACATTAGGCGCCCATGGGTCCTTCCACTGAGCTCAACAGAAGTCCTGCTCCACATCACATCCATCCAGATCTTCAGCCATTGCTCTTCACCCCTTCACCAGTGTCCCAATGAGGTCTAATCGCCAAAGTCTCGTCTCGTATTTCTTCAGCTTTCCTAATGTGCACTATGTCAAATAAATTAATTTAATTGCTCTTCAAGTCTCTTTTCAATTAAGTCTCTCCTGATTGAAATAAGGTAAGTAGTAGAAGAGAATGAGAGCAGGCAGTAGCCTGACAGTCCTACCAGGGTCACTTTTCATGGCTGTTTGTCAAAAAAATCTAATGTTTTCACTGATATATTGAAGCAATATGGCAGCAAGAAAGTGACTCAACAGGAAAACGAGTGCCCAATAAAGCATGTCAAAAAGTAAGTGGCTCAAAAACCCGACCACTGTGGCTGCCTGCTGCTGTTTCCATGACAACAACAATGAAAACTACTGCTTGCCTTAATGCAGGAACAGTAAAGTATCTCACTCTCACCATGGCAAAAACAATCCAAATGATTGCTTTCGCCATGTGGACAACAGTCAAAATTGCTGCCAGCGGGAAGACAAAAACAGTTAAGATGACTCATTCTGTCATGGGAAAACAGTACAAATGCATACTCTTACCATGCCAACAGTAACGTTACCTGTTCTTGCTACCACTGGAACAGCAGTTGCAATTTTCTGCAAAAAAAAGCAGCGGCAGGTCTGGAGAGTGACTCAATGAGCACATCAACCAGTAACTGGCCAAAAAAAGAAAGCCAGTATGATAGCGACCATAACTGTTGAGTAGTTGATGGTGCTATATGCTATTGTGATGGCACAAGCTGCTTTTATCAATAATAAAGCAATAGCAATGCCGGATCTCATTAGTTTGTACACTGTGTAAAGCAGAGCCCGTCTCTTGTACAAACTCTTGTCTCAAGGGAACTCCTGCGTGAGATCTCAAGCTCTTGTCCTCCTGTTGACCTCTGCTGCTTGTCATGTTGTTCCATGGCTGCTAACAACCTCTGACACTAGTGTCTGCTCCAAAAGGTGAAAAATAATAAATTCCTCTGCTTTTTTAAATGTCTTTTAACAATCCTCTCGACAAAGGTGGAAGATATACTTTGCCAAATCTTTCTGATAGGCCTATAACTCTTTAAAAAAACTCTTAATAACGATGAACACAACCCTATAGGCTAGTAGCTGCTTGAATATTGGCTATTTGTTGAAATGAGGGAATGGTTCATTCTGACTTCTGAGTGTTAGTTGTAGTCTAGTTGTTATGTCATACTGACAAATGCGTAAGAAAATTATCCAGCTCTGGCTGATGGAAAGAGTGGTTTGTGCAAATTGCTATGATGCAATTAATGTTTTCTTTTTTGGCTTTGTTGTGAGACAGTCCGGTTTGCAATAGATATCAATCAATCAATCAATCAATCAATCAATCAATCAATCTATCTATCTATCTATCTATCTATCTATCTATCTATCTATCTATCTATCTATCTATCTATCTATCTATCAATTAATCAATCAATCAATCAATCAAATCAACCATAGGCTACTTTGAACCTCACAAATCTTAGTTTGAATTTTACGAACTGTAAATGGATATAACCCCCTAACGTTTATTTTAGGACCAATTAATAATGTTTTTGAAGATTTTTTATTACTTTTTGTCTTTTCTTGTACTTTGGTGGTGAACCGTACACACCGAATTGGACGGTGCTGTGTGTCTACTGTGTTGACGGTAGGCCTATATAGTTTGTGGTTTCTGAAAGTCATGGTAATACCTTGCGGTTTTCATTTGATTTTGTGTTGTCTTAATCCAAAATTAGCATGCTCAATGCTTAACCTGATGGGTAGCTTCCTGGACATACATAATAATATAATAATTATTATGATAATTATATAATATATTAAAATGTATCTGTATAGCGCTTTTCCAAGCTGTTACAAAATGTTTTACACATGGAAAATTATAAAAACTAGGATACAGGAATACAATCAATGAGGCAGAAACCAGTAAAACCAGAGTTACAATCAGCAGTATGATTGTCTTTGTGTCCCTTTCCTCCCTTTTTGTTTTAACAATAGTTTATAATAAGTAAATGATACATTTATATTTGTGATGTGTTTTCCACTGTTTGAAATATTTTCCTCTTAATTACAGTACCTCCATTACTTCACAAGGTGGCGGTATGAGGTAAAAAATTATGGGGAAATCCTGTATCAGTAGATTCTCAGATATTAAACTCGATGCTCAACAGAAGTTTTAGCCGTCTAACTCTTTTAAATCAGCACTTATGTCCTTAGAGAAATAGCATAAAGACATGTTTATGACCATGTGATATGTCCTAAAGACTTTTTTGGGTTAACAATAATCAATTTTTTAGTTTGTCAACCACAGGTTTTGAAAGTAGAAGAATAAACAAGATAGAAATTTGCATGCAGACTAATTTAACTCCAAATATTATGATGCATATATTTTCTTTCATCAGTACGCATAAATTTGCTTTGTGTGGGGCTCGATTTTTCTTTCCAGCTGGGGACCAAACTGTATCCAGAGTAGGAAAATTTACATTTTCCATTTTTTAATCTAATGAGGGCACCTACTGGACTCATCTACACTGACAGATATCTTGCAGTATTTTCATAAAGATAATCCCAACATTTTAAAAATAATTATTTTAGTATTTATATGAATTATTGACAAACAACACGACTCTAATTACAGCCTGTCTTGTGCGTGACAGAAATTTGAAGCAATTTTTGAGTTGGAGGGCCAAAAGAGAAAAGACACACTAAAAGAGAAAACTGTATCAATTCTCTAAGTTTGCCTTCATGTGCCTTTAATTATCAGAGAGTTTAGATATAGTTAGATTGGGAAATAGATTTACATAAATGTTCTTGAATTCTGACACTGCTTCCAGTGCAGTTTCGCACCAAGTGACAACTTAATTCATGTGACTCTGACAGCTCATGGTCTCTCATGTAGCATCAGGTTTAAATGCCTGTGACTCCCCACCAGTTAGCGAAACTGATGTAAGACCCTGAATGAGTGTAGAAATATCTCTGTAACAGCTGTCCATCGCTTCATTTTGACTTGACTTAAGGTATAAGAGAGAGGAGAGTCAAAGATAGTTAAACCGGGTCCTTCAGGTCATCGTGGAATTGCTTGTTGCCTCAAGGGCTCCAGTCTCCCTGCTCCCTTTATTCTGATGGTAATGAGGCCCGGACACGCCAGTCAATAGGGTCATTTCCTGACCAGTCACTGTGACATTAATGAACTCTAAATACGCTGGGTGGACATGTGCTTTGTGCTGGTCTTGTCAGTTTGGCTGGTGGCAGATGCTTTATTGAGTGAAGAGGTCTCTAAAAAGGCCTGATGGGGTTTAACAAGTTAACTGTGAGGGTATCTGTTAAAACACTGGTGGGGTAAATACCTCAGAGACTGTGGTATAAATGAAACATAGCATTTACATGGTGTCATACTTATTTAATTGTACCTTACTATTGTATAAGATGCACTGCTTTAAAATTATACGAATAAAAGTGCGTACCAGCTCCACCAGTAGCTTTACTTGCTGTTAGGTCAACATTCAAATTGCAGGTTTATGTTATGAAGCATTAATGTGTTTAGGATAACATGACAATAGTATACTAGTAGCCACACTTGAGTTGCATGTATTTTTGGCTTGTTTTAGTTTTTGCACAGAATACAGTGTTGAGAGTTACTAATGTGACAGGAGTTCAAATTCAAACCCAGGATGTCACAAGTTTATGGTATTTACCTCCATACCTAAATTAAGATTTATTTTTTAATTTTGCGTATTGGAGCATATCATGTCACGATCTGATTATGATTATACTATAATAATTGTACTTATAATGTTCTTCTGATGACTTATAGGTGATCAAGTTGCATTGTGGGTAATGGAAGGAGAAGGAGAATAAACGGAATAAAAAAATATCGTCTTTTTTATTCTGCTTATTCTCTACTTCTGCAGAGATTGTGATCCTTTTTTAAAAGAACTGTCCATCAATGTTATAGGAGAGAGATGCTTATTATGCAGAGTACTCTTTCAATGTAAATACCGAAACCCTCAGTAGTCTCAAGTGTTGATCATCAGTCATCACTTTTTCCAAAAGATATCACATTTTCTATAGCTCACAAAAATGTGGAAGGACTTCAATGGAAGTATAAATATTTGAAAATCTCTTTTGAATGTTTACACATTAAGGTTGGTATGACATTAACATATAATGCTATTTGAGCAAGCATGTTTAATTTTTTTTTATTGATATTCATTAAATTATATATTAATATTCCATAGAAATCATGAAGGAAGGTGTGGCCGATGGGAATTTCAAACAATTTCAAGACAAAGTACAGCATGAACCTGTGAAAGAAGACTGGAGCACACTGTATGATTTTCCTTTAATATGCAAACGTTTGGACACAGCTGTGCTTTCATCAGAGTCAAAATCCTTTCACCCAAACACCAAAATGATCAGAATTTGACTATGAAATAGACAAAGACAGATAGATATTAGGGATCTTGACTCAAATCCAGTCTTTTCAGACACTGTAAAAGTTTGCTGTGATTTTTTTGATGATAGGGTCCAAGAGGTGAGAAACAGAACCACAGAGATGTTTCTCTTAAATCACCATGCAGACATGCCTTGCAGTGACCTGATGCCGGAGGAGAGTGGACGCAGCTCCTCTTGTGAATCATATGACCCTGGGGAGAGTGTTTGTGAAACCACTTGGTCTGCTATTGTCCTCCTGGGACTGGCCTCCTCTGAAAAGCTGCAGAAAGCCTGTAATCAGATTAAAGGTTGCTGGGAAGGGGAGGAGGGATTTTTGAGGAATAGCGAAGAGGTCGTGGAAGTTCTCTAATCAGTACCTGCCATTGAAGTGCAGAAGAGGGGCTAAATAACGCAGCAGGAGGGGAGGCGGGAGCCAGGCTGGAGGGACAAATTGGCCTGTTGTTGGAGGGGGATAATGGGACAATGAGGGAGGGGAATATAATCAGTGAGTATAGAGTGGGAGAGAATAGGTGCAATGGGAAAAGGAGGAGACTGAAGAACTCCAAAGGCGGTGGCCTTGTCCCATCCTGCCCTGGCAATTATATCACCTTTGTGAGATGATTGGAGCAGGCTGCAGAGTCCATCTGGGCTTTTACATGGACGTAACAACCTACATTTTCTCACTGTCCTCGCCAAGCGGTCTCACCGGGCTACTGAGCGAGATATCAAGGGCTCTTGTGGTCTAAATAAAACTCATCAGCACACTCCTGAAAAGCTCCTGCCCTTCAAGAGGTCCACAATACGTAATTGCCACATGACAGTGACAATCATTAGTCACATCTCTGTGCTTTCTCTCAGACTACTTCATTTGAAAAAGAAACACACAAGGGGAAGGATGTTTATTGTTCTTCTAGTTCTTATCACAAGCAAGCAAAACACTTGGCAAGTTGGTTGTTGATGCAGTGAGTTGTGTTGAGAGGTAACCCTGTAATCTAACCAATACAAATGAACCTCCTCACTGTCCAGAGCTTGTAATGTTGATGTCATATCACAAGACGTCCCACTAAGTGCTGAGCTCCACCAATCTTTCCTTAGGATCCTTTCTGTCATTGTGATTACTCATCAAACGTCCATTGCCTGAACAACAGGCATCACTAAAGGTCAATCACAACTTTTTTATTTAGTTGACAAGAGTCCATTTGTTGGGGTCAAAGGGGAAACTCTCAGGGGGGGAAGACGTCTCTGTCAGCACTGATGAGGAGGAGTACCAGAGAAATCACTATTCATAGCGGGAGAGTGCTTTGATTCGGGCACAAAGGCCACTAGTTCCCTGCCTAGATTGAAAGAAGCAGAAATCAGAGCTGCTTTAAAACATGTGCGACGGATCCAAACTGAATGCTTTAGCTAATTAGGTGCTCCACCTGCCCCTGAGCCATAATTAGTGCATAAGAGATAGTATTTGATTAATATAATAATATGCTTGTTAATTTCTTATTGGCAATATTGGCATACAATTTAACATGTAAACATAACTATAACATTTCACATTTTCTTTGCATAATGGTTCACAGAATAGCAGCAAACCCACTTGTTTTTGTATCTGCAAAGAAGTGTTCCATCCTGAGGAGATTTTATCATTAGTTACATTTCTGTTTATCTTTGTCTGTGTGTTTTTGTTTGTTCTTGTTAGGTATGTTAAATATTAACATTTGTTTTTTTTTTTAAATAAAATACAGTCTGCTGTGTTTTGGCATAGTGTAGAGAAACAAGAGGGAAATTTTAAGCACAGTTTGGAATTATACCTCTGTTTTTGGCCTATGAAGTTCACTCAACTGCTGTAAACTTGAATGCCAGAGGAGTTTACTTACAGATGTTTCAGACCCCAATTCGGAAACCTCAAGGCTAATAAATAGCAATTGTCCCAAGAGAGGGACACTTTATACCATTTATACCAATGCCCTTGTGTACCTTAAAAAAATGTATGGTATTTGACAGAGGCCAATAAAACAAAGAGATAGGTTGAGTATGGAAATAAAAGAAAGTAAAAATAAAAACAGACAGCAGTAAGAGAAAGATCAGCATCTGAACATTTCTTTTCACAGAAAGAAAGCAGCTGTTCAATAGAACCGTTAAAAAAAGCTTCAGAAACATGTGCACTGCTTTGTATTTATCTCTTTTTGGTTTAATTAGACCAGAGACAGACAGATTATTTTCTCAGAAATATCTGATAAATTTGACACATGTTTTAGACACAGAAAGGCCTTTGACAAAGTTTAGGACATTCTCATTGCTATGCTGCTGCTGGCGTCTCACTGCACGCTGGTCGCCAGGCAAGACTGTGTGCTAGAAAGTGCATGTGGTCAGTCTGACAGCACTGTGTGCAGTAACACCTCCATCCTTTGGGAGTTTGTGACTGAACGGGCCTTGCCTGTGGCATGTCAGTGCTGGGAGTTTGCTTTTACAGTATGTGCTTTAGTGCTCTTTTGCAGACACATGCAGAGATGCATGGGCACATGCACACACAAACATACTGTTGATACACACAACTAAATGGGTTACATTAGTTTATACACTGATTTTGAGTTGAGATGTTTTTGTAAGCACTTTCCAGCCCACATATGATCTTTTGTTGCTATTTAGCTATGAAAACAATAATACGCACAATCTAATGTATCACAAGACCTGAACATCAGTTTTTCTGTTCCTAGAAAAATACAGTGATTGGAAGCCAAGAGATGGACCCCAGAGGCCTGTTTTATCACCTTATATGGACACATGCATGCAAATGTATAAGGTATGACCGCATGCAGAAGTGTGTGTGACTCTGAAGTCAGAAGTGGAGAGGAAGACTAATAAATTACACTGTTCTGATGGCCAGTGTTTAACATCAATGCCAAAATACTCCTCAACAATAACTGCTTCAGAGGAACTGAAGGACATGACAAAGACTAAAGACAGTTACTGATTATAAAATGGCCAATAAAGTGAGTTCAGTGAGATAGGTTAATAATATTGGTTACAAAAAAGAAAAGAAAAGTCATTTCATTATGTGATGCAATAATATTTATTTCAATATCTATATGTATTGTCAATATCAGGTGTAAGGGTGTTGCAATACAATGGTATTGACGATATATTATAATATTATGATATCATGCTAATAATACACATATGATATTATCGTGTAAATAATCCAGAGCCTCTTAAATCATTGCAGCTCCTTTCCATTCTCGCTTTGTCATAGTAGGTGGCAGTAATACACCTTAATGCTGGTTTCCGTGGGTCCGTGGATTTACTGCATGTGAAACTGACTGAGCACTTGGTCTTTTCTTTTCTTCTTTACAGAATAATATTACTTGTATTCAAAACTACTTCAATGAAAATATAAAATCAAGTCTTGCAGACTACTGTAAGTAACATAGATAGGGTACAAATATGGCATCCTGACAGTGATGCTGTGCAAAATGGTAGGTCTGCAGTATTTATTGTTTCTGTTAAGAAGAGCTTTGTCAAATATAGCCTTAGGAAGTAAGAGACATTCAAAACAGAAAAATTTACTTTTGTGAAAGCAGAATTACTGATTTTAGAAGGTATACAAAAAAGTGGAAGTACTTTTTACAGTAATGCAAGTGGATGTAAATAGTTGTTTTACACTCCTCCTCCATGAGACTGTACTAGTTGCATAAAAACATCTCTGCACTAAATTCATCAATGCTCCTGATGTGAGGACCCAAATTATTCATTCCTGCATGCCAACTGTAGGCCAGGTGCAGTCTTATTTATACACTCTTTAAGAACACACTGTAATTCTTGCAGGTGACTTATCTTCACCAAAAACCTTCAGCTCCAAGTTAATGCAGATGAGACACAGTGACAGAGAGGGGGCAGTAATCGCACACTCCATTGCAACAAGTGCAAATGAAGGAGGGAAAGTCTTGGAAAAAAAGGAGGGAAAGAGGAGGACAGGGAAGGAGGGGAGAGGAATGATTCTCTTGGGGAGGGAGGGTGTTTGGGTGAAAAGCAACAGCATATGTATTGTTGGAGGCCCTGACTCGCCACCCTGGAGGGCTCCCTGTTCCCACGGTTTGCTCACCAAACAAACGCACCCCCCACTCCCACACCACACACCACACCACACACCACCATGCACCCGTTCGCAGTGGTGATGTCATTAATTACCATCAAAATGAGCATGGCAGCAAGCAAGTGTGCGTGCGTCTGCCAGGGAGGCTTTGTGTGTGTGTGTGTGTGTGTGTGTGTGTGTGTGTGTGTTTGTTTGTGTGTATGAAAGAGAGGGAGATGTAGGCAGTGAGAAAGAAAGAGACCATTGTCCATTCTGAAATAAAGAAATCTCCACTGAAGCATTGTAAGTGGAAAAGGCAGAAAAATGGACCAAATTCGTGGATCTTTGAGTGAGAGCTGGGCTGTCACATCTCGTCAGAGCCTCACAAAACCTGATGTGCACACATTGCCCTGCCTGGCTACAGAGACACACTGTGGGCCTGTTTTTATGAACACTGTGTGTGTGTTTGTGTGTGTGTGTGTGTGTGTGTGTGTTTCATGTTCTTATATCCCGGTGGGGACTTTAACCTGAATGCACACTAACCCATGGGGACTTGTGTCACCATGGGGACAAAAATTGAGGTCCCCATGGGTAGAGACTGCTTTTTGAGGGTTAAGACTTGGTTTTAAGGTACATGTTACAATTAGGTTAAGGTTAAGGTTAGGCACTTAGTTGTGATGGTTAAGGTTAGGGGAAAGGATAAGGAAAGCGTTATGTCAGTTACATTATATTTTTATCCTGCTATATGCACTGCTTTTGAACATAATCAAATCTTTTATTACACTCAGACTTAAGATGATTTATGTTTTTGTCTTGATGCTTTTATGATTTCTCTGATGTTTTGTCACTTTTTTAATCTGGTCCTGAAGAAATGTTATTTAGTTTTTACTGTATTCTTTGCAGTTGAAATGACAAATAAACTTGAACTTGAACTTGAAACGCTGTCGGCAGACCATAGTAACAAAAATCTGAGTTGATCGGATTTGAATGTGCCAATGAACAATAGCCACAGCAGTTCACTTATTATACAATAACAAATAGCAGCTAAATGAGCATTAGTTTGTGCACCAAACATAAACATTTCACTCATTTAGCACAAATGTGAACCTAATGTTGGCGCTAGAGGAAAAGGCATCACCATAGTCAGTGGGATTCATCATCTGGGAACCAAAATTTCAAGGCAATCCATCCAAAGTTTGGGTATTTCAGTCTGGATCAAAGTGGTGGACGGACTGACCGACATTGCCATCCCTAGAAGCATGCAGATAGCATGGCTAAAAACTATTTCAGCTGTGCATGTTCAAAACATGAATACTTCCAAGCTAAAGCACAGAGATGACCTCCTGGTTGGCATTTTTCTGGTTTGGATGAAACACAGTAGAGATGTGGCTTGGTTGTTAAGATGGGAGAGCAAAGAACCAGACGATCCTGCATTTAAAACAAACTCTCAGCCTGCTACTAAACATCCTGCTGTATAACTACAGAGGCTAGGTTGCTGTTATTTTCTCTAACTTACTGAATTTGCCTAAATTAAAGTGATTGCTGAATCCAAAGAAGTTTCAAATAATTAATACCAAAGATATGTGTGTGTGTGTGTGTGTGTCAACTCTGTGTCCTGCAATTTTTTGGCACGGCATGGATCATTGTATGGACTTTCATTATAGAACATTTGTTTTTTGTTTTTTTTGCAGTGTGGGCCTCACTAAGCTCTGTTTATGCAGTGAACCAGGCTGGGGACTGAGATTATTGTTGAATGTGCAGCCATGAATGCACGAGATTCCATCTCATCAAAGTTTGCACAAATAATTGCTACTATTTGATCTCCACCATCTGAAAAGAACCTGTGTTAATTAGAGGCTCTGATTGGGACGTGAAGAGAAGAGAAACAAATGTGTGCTTTGTTGTCTTGTTCAAATTTCTCCTCCCAGGGGTTTATGTATCTGCAGAGCTGAAAGCTTTTTGTTTCCAAAACTTTGATTGAAGTCCTTGTTTCCGGACGTGTTCCATCTCTGTCTTTGGGAAAATATCCATGTGTGCCCCCATCTTCCAAGCTCATCAGTGAACTGAAACAATGCACTGCACTGAGGATATGAGATGGACGGTTGAAAGTCCTTTCCTTATACGTATAAGCTGTTCTTTGCATGGTAACTTCCTTAAGATGCATCATCTCGTTTTCAAAAGGGTTCTGTCAAGACTTTACATTTTACAAAAATTTGTAATGTGGACATAAAAACATGACAAGAAACGAATCCCAGTTTGTGCCTTTCAAATACCATTTTAGCATTTGAGTCACTGAGCTCAGCAGCAATTTTTCTGCCAGTTGCGTGTACAATGTGTTTTTGTGTGCATGTGTGAGGAGGTAGACGCAGATGAGAAGGCAATAAAAGAACATGAAGTAAGGGAACGTGTTGTGCTTAATTTCCAGCAGGTGGTGCCACAGTGACAATAACTCAAACTGGTCATTTATTGTGTCATACACATTTCTTTCATTTCACTCTACTTATTCAGGCTATATTTTGGAAGTCACAATGAGTGCATCTTCCGTTTTCTACCTTTATATATTCAGAGAAGGTCTTTTCTGTTTTCTGCCATGATGCTTTTCCTGCTCACATACATTCACACCTCTGCCATGTGGTTACAGCCACAGTTTATCACAGAAAAGCTCCAATAAAGCGCAAAGGCCTTAAGTATCAACCTGCTCACATTTTTTCTAAACAGATCTTCAAACTTTAGACAACTGGGTAACCTGCTTCTTAAACTCAGAGGTAACTGGTCATGTTGGTGGTTTACATACAGTTTATATTTACAGAGAGTAACAGTGGGAGTGAGAGCTCTCACTCTCTCTTCCTCTTTCACACGCTACACCTCCAGCTTCATTTCATTTATGATGCTGAATGAACTCCACTGTTAAATAACACTGTGACCCTGACTACAAATTGGGCTCACTGTTATTTTTGGTGTCCTGGGCTTTGTCAGCGTGTTCAAACCAGAGTATAAAACCTCACATCAGAATCGAGTAGCTTATAATGATGGATGTCTTCAATCTCAAGTACTTTTTCCCTGTCAGTTCAACAACCTGCTTGGAAAAATATGATTAATTTCATAATTTACTAGAAAGTAAAATCTGGCCTAAAGTTAGAGATAAATACAATAATATGCTATCTAGTATTTTATCTAGTATCTATCATTTTTCTAAGTGTATGTTGTTGTAATATTCATTTCGGCCACGAGAGGCTGAAGTGCACCAGTGGCTCATGTTCTAAATAGGACTAAAAGCATTCATGTTTCTTACAGGTGTGTTGTAATTTCTCCATGCACTCTAAACATGAGGTACATATATTGTGTTAGCAAGTAATGTAACATTACCATCATGTATTTCTTTTAGATAGAAATGTATTTTAATCGGCGCTAATCGGAAGTGGAGCACTTCAGGCTCTTGTGGCTGAAAGGAGTATTACAATAACAAACAAACATTCCTGACAAAAACTTTTTCTTTTCACCTGGCAAAACTTATTTTCTCCACGTGTTTCACAGATGAAAAAAAAGTTTTTAATGATCAAGATTATCCTGGCAATACCCTTTTTTCTTAAGCCATGAACACAGGAGAGACTTAGAAAATGGATCACCAGAATTTTTTTTCTCACTTGCCTCTCAGGGCTTCCGTAGTACATAGATTAAAAAGGGGAAATTCACAACACAGCAACAACGGCACAGATGCATATAAAAATGTACAAATCTTGATGATAATCACTCAAAATATTATAAAATAGTTCAAGATTGTAATAAAATATTGCTTTACAATTTATACACCAAAATACTGCAGACAAATGTAAGAAATACAACTATAATGTCTACTTACATGTAAAGTGATTTTATCCTAAAATTCACAGTTTTATATTCTATGAAAGCCCCTCATCAGAACTTTTAACTGGTTTTCTCAGATTGTCTCTACATGATATATAAATACAGTTATGTTACTATAAATTCCCTGATGACAGACTCCAGATTACTGGACGTGGAGCTGCCACTTCTGAGGCACTGATGCATTTGGGACAACCTCCTGTTTCACCTTCAGCTATCATCTATTCTTGGTGAGATTTTCATTCTTTCTTCTAAATCAAAAGACTGAATAATAACACTTTTTTCTAATTATATGGAATCTAGGCTTATTTAGCTGCTGAAAGAGAACTTGTAGTGCTACAGCAGCCCCTTAAATTTGTCAAAAAAGGAGTAGTGCTGATGAGGTGAGAAGCAGAGAATGCCTAAAACAAACTGTAGAGGGGCTCCAGCAAAACAGCCAGGGGCTTAAGATATATTAAATTACCATGATTGGGACTTAAGGCATGGTTAAAGCCTGTTTGAGAGGCTGGGGAGCCTCAAAGAGGAGCTATTCATGTCTGGGGAGCTGGGTCAATAGGTTGGGGAAGTTCACAGGACCTGATTCTATTCTTATGCAAATGCAGAGTACAAGACCTAAAGCTCACTGAGTTGGAAGATATAAATGACTGGACAATCATCTGCAGCCCTCCACAGACACAAACCTGGTCTACAACTGCCTACTCGTCATTCATGAGGTAGCACTACGACGTCTGAGTTCACTCTGAACGTCTCACTTCCTACTTCGACAGTGAAATGTACATGATGATGTTACTGAGTGCCACATTTTGGCACTTTCACACAACAACTCTGTTAATCAATAAGTATTAAATTCAGTCCTGTCTCATGGCAAATGTTGCCTATACACCAGATTTTACTCTGAAGCAGCGTAAAGAATGGGATGTCACAATAAGTATTATTTTACATACGTATAATAACAGCACATAAAAGTGTGTTTTGTTCTCTGCAGCACAGCCTGAAAGTGTATTTTTCAGCTTTGGTGAGAAATGTGACCTCCAGTGACTCCTACCACATAGACAACATCTATCTCTATCTGCGGACAAGTAGAAAATCTGAGCAGAATTAATGAATGATCACACACTGAGTGCCGTGAGAGAGAACACCTGCAGCCAGCAGCTCATGAGTTCCTCCGGTCGACTGTCTGACACAGCGTCACACATATCACTCTTGTTTTTACAGATTATTTTTTTAACATCTCACAAATAAGAAATGAGGAGGAATGATTTGTGATATTGGGCTATAATTTAATATATATAATATATACATAAATACAACTGACATGATTTATTGATTGTGTGCAATGCTGCTGAAATATCACAGCTGTAAGATACAGTCATACTTAAATACTTAAGAAGAAAAGATAAATCAGGTTTTGATGCTCAAATGTGATAAAATCATGAGAAAGGCAGAGGCATTGCACGGCCAAAAGTATATTGACACCTTCATGTGATCGTTGAACATCTAATTCCAAAACCATTGGCTTTAATATGCTGCTATAACAACCTCCACGCTTCTGTGAAGTCTTTCCTCAATATTTTGGATCCTGCATCCACAGATTTGCTCTCATTCAGCCACAAGAGCATCAGTGAGGACAGCCACTGATGCTTTTATCACACAACACACCTGACACTTTTCTCCACCCGTTCCAACCTGCTTGCACTCGCCTCTTCACCTCTTTTCCACAGTCTCCATTGCTCTGAACCGTTGACCCTAAGTACTTAAAGTCCTGCACCTTCTTCACCTCTGCTCCCTGTAACCTCACCGTTCCACCTGGGTCCCTCTCATTGACGCACATGTATTCTGTCTTACTGCGGCAAGCTTCTGTCAGCCTGTCCATCACCAGAGCAAACAAGAAGGGGCTCAGAGCCGATCCTTGATGCAAACCCACCTCCACCTTGAACTCCTCTGTCACACCTACAGCACACCTCACCTCAGTCTTACAGCTCTCATACATGTCCTGCACCACTCTAACATACTTCTCTGCCACTCCAGACTTCCTCATACAATGAGGAAGTCTACAACCCTGTCATATGCTTTCTCTAAATCTACAAAGACACAATGCCTTCTCTGTACTTCTCCATCAGCATCCTGAAAGCAAATACTGCATCTGTTGTACTCTTTCTAGGCATGAAACCATATTGCTGCTCACAAATGCTCACCTCTACCCTTAGCCTAGCTTCCACTACTCTTTCCCACAACTTCATTGTATGGCTCATCAGCTTTATTCCTCTGTAGTTGCCACAGCTCTGCACATCTCCCTTGTTCTTAAAAATTGGCACCAGTACACTTCTCCACCATTCCTCAGGCATCCTCTCACTCTCCAAGATCTTGTCAAACAAACTAGTCAGAAACTCTACTGCCACCTCTCCTAGACACTTCCATACCTCCACAGGTATGTCATCAGGACCAACTGCCTTTCCACTCTTCATCCTCTTCAACGTCCTCCTCACTTCACTCTTGCTAATCTTTGCTATTTCCTGCTCCACACCAGTCACCTCTTCGACTCTTCGTTCCCTTTCATTTTCCTCATTCATCAACTCTTCAGAGTACTCCTTCCATCTTCTCATCACACTCCTGGCACCTGTCAATACATTTCCATCCTTATCTTTAATCACCCTAACCTGCTGCACATCCTTCCCATCTCTATCTCTTTGTCTGGCCAACCTGTACAAATCCACCTCTCCCTCTTTAGTGTCCAACCTAGCATACAAGTCCTCATATGCTCTTTGTTTGGCCTTTGCCACCTCTACCTTCACCTTACGCTGCGTCTCCCTGTACTCCTGTCTACTCTCTTCAGCCCTCTCAGTGTCCCACTTCTTCTTAGCTAACCTCTTTCTCTGTATACACTCCTGCACTTCCTCGTTCCACCACCAAGTCTCCTTGTCTCTTTCCTCTTTCCAGATGACAAACCGAGTACCCTCCTACCTGTCTCCCTGATCACATTAGCTGTAGTGGTCCAGTCATCTGGGAGCACTTCCTGACCACCCAGAGTCTGTCTCAGCTCCTCCCTGAAAACTACACGACATTCTTCCTTTTTCAACTTCCACCACTTCGTCCTCTGCTCTGCCTTTGTCCTCTTCATCTTCCTCACCACCAGAGTCATTTTACACACTACCATCCTGTGTTGTCTGGCTACACTCTCCCCTACCACTACTTTACAGTCACTTGTCTCTTTCAGATTACGTCTACACAAGATGTAGTCCACCTGAGTGCTTCTACCTCCGCTCTTATATGTCATCCTATGTTCCTGCCTCTTCTGGAAGAAAGTGTTCACTACAGCCATCTCCATCCTCTTTGCAAAGTCTACCACCATCTGTCCTTCTGCGTTCCTGTCCTGAAGACCAAACCTGCCCATCCCATTCTCATCACCTCTGTTCCCTTCACCTACATGCCCATTGAAATCTGCACCAATCACCACTCTCTCACCTCTGGGGATGCTCTGCATCACTTCATCTACCTCACTCCAGAATTTCTCCTTCTCTTCTAACTCACATCCTGCTCCTAAGCTTCTAGCCTTGCTACCTTTCCACCTGGTCTCCTGGACACACAGTATGTCCACCTTCCTTCTCTGCATCATGTCAATCAACTCTCTAACCTTCCCTGTTTTGTACTATGAGAGGCTGAAATACGACGTTATTATACAATTATTATAAATATAGGCCTTTATTTAATATTTATATACGATATATATGATATGCAACAGAGGAACACCCACTTGTCTGTCGGCTTGTGCCGGGTCAAGTTGTGTCCCAGGAGAGTGAAAGGTCATGACTCCGTCTGTCCAGCAGCAGGCTGACGCTCTCCGGACAAGAGCTCTACACATTGTGGGAGGCAGTTAACTAATCCACAGCAAAACAGCACAGGCACGTGCATGTAGGTTCCGCGTCTGTGAGCCATATTCCTGACACGTTATTGAATAGTGAAGCAACCGCTGGTTTATAATGCCATCATTTGAGATTACATGGCATCTCTTTCATTGTTACATGACGTGAGAGAAAGAAGTAAAATATTTCGTCTCTCAGTAGACAACATACAGGTGAATGGCTGGATTCAGTCTTGGTGCATTCTTAAGTTAGGCCTATATTCTTTTGCATCACTTGTATATCTATTTTAATAGAGTATATTCTTACACATACAGAGTAAAGCAATGACATCAAATTTTTACTCAAATTCTCGGAGGATTTGACGTGGCGACAAAATTAGACTAATCTTGCTTTTTTAAAAACACTGTATGGAGAGACGCAGTCACGTTATTGTCTTGTTAAACCATCATTTTCGTCCGTTTGGCACATTACATTATAGTCAGCAAGGTGTGACTGAAGAGTTTACATTTAATCAGCACGTTTTTGTGCTCTTTGTGCTCTGCCGAAGCCTTCCCGAGTTTTACTTTTTCCTCTTATTTACCTGTTCACTGCTTCGTTTCGTGTATTTTTATAGAAAAAGATGAATGAATGTTGTGAATCTGTCCGTCAAAAGAAAGCAAAATGTTCCATTATTTCTCCCGCCATACCATGTGTTTGTGGAAAAAGTAGAGTAAGCATATATATCGACGATTTAAATAGCCCTGTAATGCAACATGCGACTATATTATAGATCTCCAAATGGCTGTAGCGCCGCTTGTTTTCAGTTGGCTGCCTCTGTCCAAGGTGCTGACAGAGACCAGCCTTCTGTTTCAACACCGTGAATAATAACACACTCATCATATATCGCCAACATTGATTTTATTGAGTAAGGAGCAAACAATTTCATTCAGCTCGCTTTGACAATATCGACTGCCATATGAATAAATTAACCATGTATAAATGAATGAAAACAGAAGCCTTTCAACATTTTGTTTTAAATGCCTTAAAAAATCATCCAAATACTAATAAAATCACAAATAATCTATTACAAAGACAACAACTCAATATTATGTTGACAAGAGCAAACCAAAGATCACATTTCAGTTAAAATCCATGCACATTGCAACAAAAAGCATTTTCTAATATAAATAACCAGTATATCTGAAGAATTTTCTTTTTCAGTATCAAAACTCTGCTGTTTTTATGCAAAAGGTTAGTGGCAGAATATTAAAACTGTATTTAGTTACACCTGATGT
The DNA here is from genome assembly GCF_020085105.1 of Siniperca chuatsi. Taxonomy (NCBI): domain Eukaryota; kingdom Metazoa; phylum Chordata; class Actinopteri; order Centrarchiformes; family Sinipercidae; genus Siniperca; species Siniperca chuatsi. Next base: position 18,865,665 of record NC_058042.1, read on the forward strand.
CCATACATGTGGCAGAGAACCATTTCATTGTTGCAGCCTAACTGCACAGATACCATGTATTGGCCTGTGCATCCATGTGATTAACACTTGTAACAAGCTCTGAAGATCCTCCCCAGCTGGTGGCATCAGCATCATTATGGTCCTTCTCTGAAGAAAAAAAAAGAACACAAAAACAACATAAGAAATCAGATTCTGCTCTGTCATTCTACATTTACACTGGACATTTCTTTGTATGCAGGTACAATCTGATAAAATTAATCCAGTGCACCACTCTGAACATTTACACTTTTCTCTAACTGGTTGCATCATCTCAGCACATGTGACTCTTGTCTAATGAAGTTCATGCAGGAGCTTGGTGTGAGTCCAGCCCTACAGCCATGCTGCTGCCAGATTCACCAAATGATATATAAAGAGGTTCCTGGACAATTTAATCCCACTGGGAGACATGGTAAGACCCTTTCTTTGCCAATTTTCACCCTCTCTCTTATTCAAACCTTCTCTTTCTTCCTGCAGCTCCACAATGCAGGATCGTGCTTTTGGGTTTTTTTTCATGTTCTCTCATATCTTTTCTCAGTATGGCTGCCACCCCCAAGCCCCTCAGACAGCATGCAGTTTATGCAAATTATCAGCCTTTCATGCTCAAAGTTGAATGAGACCTCAACAAAATCTCTCTCCCTCTCTTTCTCTCTCTTTCTCTCTCTCTCTCTCTCTCTCTCTCTCTCTCTCTCTCTCACACACACACACACACACACACACACACTGACTCGGTTTGAATTGTCTTTTCTGTCATTTTTAAAATTTTACTTTTTGGTTTTTAATTTGAAATCCTACTTGATTGCACAGTACAGGTGGGCATAATGAAGTGAGGTGTAGCATGGGCTCTGAGAGGAGAGCTAGACGAAGAAGTGAGGGAGGGAGGTGGCTGGAAGTGTAGGTGAAGAGTGATGTTAAGTGGTGGATGGATGCAAGGATGGACACAAAAGTTGGTTGGGAAGGAAGAGCGAGAGGAGGTTGTGTGTTTGTGTGTGAGGATGATGAATGTGAAATTCTTGGTGTTCCCAGGGTCTCTGTGGTGTTTGAAAGACCTGAAGGGGGGTGGGGGGTTGTGCCCAGCTGTTGGGGGGGACCTGAGTCTCTCTCCCTCTCTGACAGACTGTCCTTTTCACCAGCACATAGTCGGGCCGTCCAGCCTGCTGCCATAACAACGCCACAACCCCTCTGTCATAGTAACGCCAGTCACCGCAGAGCACGGGGGGAACGACGACGACAACAGAAGTGAATGAAGAGTCGAGACATTTCTACCCCTGTGAACTTGAACTTGACTGACAGTCTGAACGACTGGCGGGGCTAGAATGGAAATCAACTCCCCAGAGATTTGTTTTTGTGATTTAGTCCCCAAAATACTTTTATATGTCATGAACGTTAAAGATCTGCATTGTAAATCATGAATGAACAAATGTTTTATTATTAAGAGTTTATATTGAATTGTAGCTTGTTTAGGATCATTTAAATTAAGATAGGTAATAATAATAATAATAATAATGTGGTTGAAAGCTCCGGAAAAGGCTTGAAAGTGGACCTTAAGTTTTTTGGTCAAATAAATATACAAAAATAAAAAGTTTCATTGCGATTACATTGTTATAAATTGTTCTGTTATAATGAAATTGAAAATAATATATATTCACATACAGTATCTAATACTATGTAGTCTACTGGCATATACTTTATATACACAAAATATGTTTACTACAAAATATGTTTACTATTTATTTATTACTTTTTCTGTAAAGTGCACAAAAAACATTATCTTTTGATTTCTCTAAGTATTAGAAGTGGGTAAAGACAACCGATCAGAACAGGATCTTTTGAGTTGAGACAAGGACTGTGAGGAGCTGCACCTAAATAATAACGTGGCTAATATTTTCAACATTTTTATGTGCATCTTTCCGCCTCAGGGTCGGTGTGAAGTGCTTGTTTGCTCCAGCCTACAACCGATGAATGGCAACTGGTCCACATCAGGGGTCTTAGCTGCTCAGACCCACTCGACCATGGGAAAAAAGGAGTTGTGAAAGGTCCCCTGTTGCTGTTACAAAGCCAAGAACAAGCTATAGCTGGATAAGCGCGTGTATCCTCAGATTATTACAGGATCGCAGCTGCGGTATCCTTGTGGGAGGGAGAGGAGGCTGCAGGGACGTAACACAGTCCTGCCAGTTGTTCCCGTTCTATACAGGTTCTGTTGTTGAAATATGAGGCTCTTTGTCATGTTTGGACAAGGAAAGCCATGCCCGGGTCATTCCTGTATACTGTAAAATAGCGGCTTTGTTCTGGTGAAAGGAAGGTCTCACAACAGAAAACAAAACGGCTATCAGACCTGACAATGAAAGCACCTTACAGCTATCCATCATTGGTTTAATTATACAGTCTGAGTCTGATCTGTGTGTTGTATTATATTTGAATTAAGTCTCCTTCTCTGTTAAAATGCCAGTTGCAGCCTCTGACACATGGCAACAGAGACAGATCATCTAACCCCCCAAAACACATCAACTGAGCAAACTCTCTCCCTCTCAGACACTCAAACACACTGAAGACCAGAATATTCATGTGTCTGCCAGTTCTATTATTTCTATAGTAATCTTTTTTTAAGTTTTAAAATCATCTCTGTTTTTAAATCTGTCTCTCTTTAATGTCTGTATGATTGTTAGAGATGTAATAAAGGAAATCAATAACAGATAGCTTTTATTTAGATTACCTTTATCAGCGTACTTTAATAAAAGTATCCATTCAGTGTATTTTACTCTGAAGGTTATATGTGTTCTGACTTTTCGTCTTGCTTACAGACAAATATTTTGATATATATCCCTTGGATTTTAGAGATTGTCAGGATCTAGGATTTGTAATATTGAACTATTTTCATTTTTTAACCTGCTTTCAAGTGACAGTGGGAAAATCCCATATCAAGAATGTCCAAGTTAATGTTTATATTAACTTTTATTGTTTTCATCCTGTGTCATGCTTCAATTTTATGCATAACACCTTTATTTCATTTAATTTTACATAATTGTCTCCTCATGTCCAGGTCCCATGTTGGATAGTATTTGTGTCTTTTGTTTTGGTTTTCTTTTTTTTTTGTGAAAGTCTGGTATGTGTGGGTTGTTTATGACTAAACCAAACTAAACGTTAGGGAAGCTACAACTTTGCAAACGGGAGAATTGTTCAGATTTGGCAGAGAACTGTGCTCTATTGAGTTCCCTCTAGTGATATGAATCAAGAAGGACACACATTTGACACAATGGCCGCAGTCTTTTTCATCAACATTAGTTCTGGCATGAGACCACACACTCACACACACCCATGCACTTGCTGTGAGAGAATCACTCACAGACATAAAGAGGCAGGAAGACAAAGGGCCAACTTTTCCAGGAGACACTCTTATGGCTGCAGTGCTAATGCAGGCATCTGCCACTGTCTGGTCTGGCTCGACGTTCCCACCTCATTGCCCAGGGTTTACTGCAGCGCCCTCTCACATACACAATGTTGGGAAAAAGAAGTGGCGGACCTTTGTCAAGTGCTCCTTTCACAAAGCATCCATTGTGGAGCGAAGCCAGGATCAGAATGATAATGTGGACTCTGGCTACTGTTTACCAACAGGGTCTCCTGCAGCTGCAGTGCTCCGACCTGCAGCCTCTGAGAGGGCTGCACTGTGTTTGTGCATCGCTTGTACTTTACATGTGTACATGTGCATATTAGGTGTAGGTCACTTTGTGAATGTCCATTATTGGCAAAATGTCCAATATCAGAAAAATCAAATGCTAGTTTTTCCTCAGAAATCATTTTCAGGAATTTCTTCAATTATGTAAGACAGTGTAGTCCCTCATTGGTCCAGGAGTGTTCTATTGTAGAAAAGGTTTCAGTCGTAGTCATCTGGACACTGTTTTCAAAATCAAGACGTTTCGGCTCCCATCCGGAAGTCATTCTCAATTGTGAAAAAAAGGGACGGGAACTAGAAATTTAAGCTACTCTGTGTTATATAACCCCTGTCCTCAGGAAGGAATCTACCTGAGTATCTGTTAGATTAAAACAGAGATGGTTCCTGTGGTCTGCTAATTTCCTGGCTGTGTTTTCGAGTTCCCGAACCAGATTCAAGGTTTTCTGCCCAAAATTCTTCAAATTAAGACGGTGTAGTCCCTCATTCGTCCAGGAGTGTTCTATTGTAGAAAAGGTTCAGGTGCTGCTTCAATTATGTAAGAATCATTAACAATTTACTACAGTCTATATAGATATTGCTGTCTCTCCTAAAATCATTTTAACTATCAGACTATATTTTTTTCTGGCACTTAATCAAATACATTATGTATATCAATCTTTATTTTCAGCAACTCCGGGTTTCAATCTCTTCTGGTGGTTTTTAATTACACAAGGATGATATTAATTCAAATCTACAAATCAAACAGAGTCTTCCACACACACAGAAATGTTCCAATCTAAGAATAAAATACATTTTTAAACAAGCTAAAAAGGGTGATTTACACATGTGCTCTGTGTTGGTAGCCATACAGTATTTTTCTGTATGAGCTCATATTATCACCCAGCTCCACACCTGCCCCTCCCCCCAGCTGCTTGTCTAATTACAGCCTGGTGCCTAATAAAGGAACAGTTCCCCTTTTATTTCTCAAGCAGTGGCACTGACTAGTAAATCCAGTACTTGTCTTTGTCATGATAAGAAAACAACAACCTTTAAACACAGATTGTTACATAAAACTCAACAGCATTATAAGTCAGAATATAAAACACTGTGGCGTTTATTCTGAGAACAGGGACACGCTTTGACTGTTTTTAACTCACTAGACATAACTAGTATCAATAACGGTCACTTTGTGCAACATTTGATTTAAAATTATATAAGAACATATTCTTTAAAAAAAACAACAGTTCAAAGCAGGGACACTCACTGAGGTCATGTCCTCTTAATTTTTCTCTGGAAATGTTGGAGGTTTTAGCAACCTGGGGGGAATTTACATTCTACAATTAAAAATGTACACATGGTGGGTTTTTGTAGGCTGTTTTCAGTATTAAACTCAATATATTTAAATATGACTATACGCCAACAATAAACTAATAAATGATAAAGAGTTCAGTGTTTCCCCACCAGAATGTAAATCCTGGCAAGTTGGAGATTGCTTTTATATCTAGTTTCCTTTATGTTTAAAAAAGAAAATGAACAGTTAACAAATTAGCCTATTATACAACTTTTGGTGTCTGGTCAAAATGTTCAGGGCAGGTGGGGTGGCAGGGGGGAGGGGGGAGATGAGGACTTGGACTAATGACTTCAGTGTTTCTGAAACTCTGTTTTACAGCCCTGGTTGAAAGACATGAATATTTTCATGGGTTAAATGTAGGCCTAATATGCGTTTTAACTTACTTAATGTAGGTCTCCAGCACATCATTATAAAAGACATAACTTCAGGTTAGGCTTCATTTAAGGATGAGATAATTTACACACTCTATCTTTATAAAAAAACAATTTAATGCCAATACAATGCGACCATATATTATGAAAACGGTCCATTTTCTCAGTCCATAATTTAAATATTCATATAGACTTTCGTCTTGTTCTCCAGACGCGCAGATAACAGCGGATGGAGGGACGTGCTGGGTGCTGCTGCGCCTTTAAATACTCTCCCTGCTCCCCTCGTTTCTATGCAATTATGTTAATATGCAGAGCTTGTCTGGCTCCTATTCATTATCGGCGGGAGTTGCGTGATTGTTTCCTTTATTTTCCATCCAAGGCCGCTCTTGGTTTTTTTGGCAGGCCTGCTTTATCCCACAGCAATGGTCTGGCGGAGAGACCAACAGAGAGCTGTCGGATAAAGACTTTCTGCAAGAAGCTGTTACTTTGCAGCACATTGTTCTGTGTGAGGTTCATTCTCTCAGTTTCAACTTTGCGGATAAAACAGACCGGTCTATAAGTAAGTGGCCTGTTATCTCTGGGCTGTATTTGTAAAATAGCCCAGGTTCATTCTTGTTTGATGACAGATATTTAATTGTATTGAACTGTAAGTCCACTTGACACAATTAAGCCCGCTAATGGACCTCAAATTCAACGTGCCCATACAACATTACTCCATCTCTGTTCAACAACATCACGATAAGAAACAGAGAGGAAGCACTTATATTATATTATTATTATTATATATACACAATATTTAAAGACTGAATACAAGAAGGAGGTTTTTAATGAAGTCCTATAGCAGAGTGTGCAGTTTGTAAAGGTCAGAAAGTGATAAAAATGGACAGACAGATGTTTGATATGGAGGTAAAAGAGGGGAGGTTATATTTGTATATTTCTCTACTATAAATCTTTATTAATTGGCCCTGGAGGTATGGCCTTTTTGGAAAAAGGGCCAAATGCTAATTTGAAAATATAGGCCTACTTCACCAGTCTGACCTCTTTACTATAATTCATGTTTATTGATTAATGAATGAAAATTCTATCACATTTCCACCCCTCTGTTACTCATCCAGGTGCTTTGATGGAGATTTTGTTGAAAAATGTATTCAGATTTCTTTCCATCTTCATTGTTCGTGGGACAAACTCATGTGGCTGCTCTCTACCCATTACACCTAAAATGATAAATAATAATTAATACATTTATTAACACGGGCTGATTTTTCCAGAGCAGGAGATTTACAGACTAATGGCCTGTTGTTTAACTCTTTATCCTCTGCCAAAGAAGAAGCTTCATATATAGGGCCTTATTTAAGGCCTAATAAGGCTTATTTATCTACTTTATTTTCAAATAATTATTATACTAATAACTTCTGTAAATGTAAGCTAACATTATTTTGGCCTATTCAATTGAAAGAATGTTTCTATTTAAAGGAAAAAAACAGATAATATACAAAAGCATCTGAAAGCAATAAAGTGTTCTTTATTTATCTACATGTATTTTTAGCTGCCTAGCTTTTCTTTTACATTAAAATTATTGATTTAGATCTTTTTATGTGCCATTTTTATGTGGGAGGAGTCTAGCACAAGGGAGATATGGTCACACTGGATCTGAGAGGTGATTGCAGTTTGTAATTACCTTACAATGTCCAGAGTTTGGAAAAGGCTATTTGGCTAATTAGATATGTGTGAATGTATTTATGTATATATATTATGTATATATATTTTTTAATCTGTCATGCTTACTATAAAAAAGGCAGGCAACAATTGAACTTGTAGAATCTGAATCAGGGTTTTAATTTTAGGGATCATTTTTAATAAGAGCAGTCTAATATTTGATTATCAAAGGTTATGTGTATTATAATGTGTCGTTTCTGTAAACTTGACTTAACTAATTAGTCTTGCAGGACTTTTTACCTGAGGGTTTCCCCACTCGTAACATTAGTGGGATCTCAGAGACGCCAGGTGTACAGGAGCTTTAATGTAATCAAATGTCATGAGATTGTCTACCAGCAAATCAGTGATTTATTCATTCACTGTTCAATTACAGAAGCAGTTATATGCACTGAATCACTGATTGACCTTTAAAAGGTCTCAGTAATGTGAGCTCACTAATTAGCTACATCTTGATCACACCAGAGCTTAAGACAGGAAGGCTTAAAGACAGACTGATTAGGGTCTGATAGACAGCTAACGATGGACCAATTATTGTGACCCTGCTATGTGCCAACACAACCATTTTAGAGGGCAGGGAGACTGTCAAGATGGCTTCCTTATAGACAACATGATGTTCTGGTAATGAAGGAGGCTGAGCTCTAACCTGCACAGGCCGACATGTGTCTTCACTGCGGGAGAAGGCCTTTCTTTCAGAGTAAGGATGTCACAGCGGTGGCCATTTAGATTTAGGAAAATATTTTATTTATTCTTTGCATTTCAAATACCTGGTGTAAAAGTGTTGTCAGTATATAACTGCTGCATAATCTGTGTCTGAACATCAAATAATGCCTAAAATTACATAAAAAATTCTGTGTAATTTAAATTATGTCTTAAAACAATAATAAAAGAATCGTTGCAATGATAATAATTATGCCTTTTAACACCAGCAAAGGAAGATGTTTTGGTTCACCTGAGCCTTTTGCTTGTGTGACACAAGCAGGCACTTTTCTTTTCTTGCTATAGCAGTTTTGACCAGTTTTTGGAATTACTAAACTGCAAAACAGTTTCTTGTAACCTCTAGTTTTTTTGGTCAGACATTTTATTTTATTGTTAATATCTAGGACAGGCAATGTGAGGCTGTCTGTGTTTTGGGTTTTTTTAAACAGTGAAAATAGTGGAATAGTTTAAAATCTGCAGCCTGGCTGACAATCAGTTAGTTAATGTAAAATCTACAGTGGATCTGAGTGATAATTTAATACATATGCACATATGGAGCCACATATATTGTATTCTTCCACTCACTTGGTTAATGGCAGCAAAAGTACAGGATCATCTGTTTTGATACAATTATTTAAAGAAATGTAGGATTTAATAACATTTTAAGAATTCCGCAAATGAAAAGCATAATTTATATTTCAATTCATAATGGAGTTATCTTTGCTTGATAAATGTATTTAATCATTTTAGGTTTGTTTTAAAGAGACTTTAGTGAGGGGACAACTCGACAGCAAGTAGAGACACAAAGAAATGGTATCAGGTATGTATCGACAGTCTGTGTGTAAAGGAAGCGTAGGACAGCAACTGTATTAGTATGCAGCGGGGTCGCTTTTGGATTTTTAATTTTCAAATATATTTTCTCTATAAAAGAGAAAGTGTCTGATTTATTTAAATAATTGTTCCCATGTTCACACATGTCAGAAAATCTTACTTGTGTCTGGCCTTCCAAGTGGGATAATTTAATATGGGATGTGTGATAATTATGGTATTTGAAAGGCTCAACAAGAGACCAACATTAAGAAACTCATAAAATTCAGTGGCGTGAGATATTTACTAAATCAGCAAGCCAAAGGGAGGACATTTTCAAAGCATATCTAACTGTGCACAGGGTAATCATTACCGATTAATCTAATCGGTTTATAAAATGTCAGACACAGTGAAAGATGTCCAACAAAATTTAGTACCTCATAAGATTAAGAAAAGCAGAAAATCCTTTGAACGATTCATCAATTATCGAAATAGTTGGTGATTGTTTATCTGTTGATCAACTAAATCAACTAATTGTTCCAGCTAATTGTGGCAATAAAAACCCAATAGCCTTTATTTTTATGTTCAGATTAATAAAACAACTTCGTTTTTCAAAACCTACCCGAAAAGAGGTCTTGTCCTCTTGTGTCTGTGTTGTTCTTTTCATTTAATCTCATTAATGCAGGAGGCTGAAGGTTTGGAGGGCATTCCTACTTTCGGTTATCTAGCTTTATGATGGATGATTAACACTCATACAGCTAGATAACCAAAGACAGGAACAGGCTCCGTTGTTTGCTGTAACAGCAAAAGGCACGTCTGAAGCTTCCTGGGAACAAAGAAAATGATTATGAGTTAATGCATTTAACACTGCAAAGGGCTTCAACTGGCAAATTTGATTTTAAAAACTGAAAAAAACCTCAACCTTAAAATTTCTTGCATAACTTTTCCACAACCAACTGAAACCAGCTTTTTTTAAGCTTTTCAATGAAATAGAAATAGCTTCTTCATCTACATATACAATTTCTTTGTTTCAGAAACTTAAAATGTATTCTCTCTCTGGCACTCACAGACCTTCAAATCGTTCCCAAGAAAACTCCCCCTGCTTTGCTCTGAGAAGAGAACAGGGCTTTAACATTTCAACTAGCTCCACATGATATGTTTTCATGAAAGCCCAACCTCGTTTTTGCTGAACAATTACTATAACAATGTACAAATCTTTGGGATGCAGACGTTATCAGGGGAATATAGGCATAAGTGTGTAATTTATTGAATATGACATTTTTCATCAGTCTCTTCTGTTTTTAGTATTATTGATATCATTTTATTATGATGCTGTCACTGAGATAGTGAATTCTAAATCTTAAGCATTACTTTTCCATACTTAGGTATAATTTTTCCTCCAAATACATTTTGCTATACTTGAAAAAAAAAACAGCCAATAATTCTTAAAAATGCAAGATCACCAGGTTACATGATTACTTTACTATATTTATATTATTATCTATACTCAAAATAACCTCATGATGAACTCACGCTTTTCTTTGTCAGTACGTCTGACGTCAGTCATTTTAATTGGGGAGTAGATGCACTTACAAGGCATGCGTCACTTTCTTTGTATATGAGAAAACTCTCACACATATTACTACAATTATCATAGCCTTTTATAAATTCACATATTCAAAAGATAACAGACTTGAGACTGCACTGCGACCATAGTCAGTTTTAGAGACACATTAATAAAACCTCCCACTATAGGTGTGAAGTTGCCTTGATTGACTCACTGTATTGGAGGGTTTGTGAGGGGCTTTTGGTAGCACAGAACAGGGCTGTATACTCTATCTTCACTGTCACAATAAACAGCGTAACGCTGTCTTTGTGGTTAAACCACAGTTTATAGACTTACTCCCTGATTTTAATGCGAGAAATGTGAATTTGTTCTCATGGGCGATGTAAACTAGACATAGTCGCCCACTATGACTTTATTGACTGTGGCTTTGACGGTGAACCCTATTTGAAACATTAGAATTGAATATAACACGGTTAAATGAATGCAGGCTGTCTATAACATCCTGTTCCTAAAATATGTCTAACATAACACAGGCCAGCGCATCTGCAGGCTGAGAATGAGATGCATTCATTAAAACGTGCCTGTAGATAATATGAGCAGGGCTGATCTGTGGAAACTAATAAAGACCACTGAATCCAAAATACTCACTTGTGCACAGCGTGCAAGATGAATCCTGCATCCATGGAGACTAAGACATTCACATGTGGCGATGGAGACAGTGGGTAGCATCATTCGGGCTCCAGATGTGCAGGACACATGAGTTTCTGTGCAGCCTCGGTGTGACATACAGGTGAGCGCGTGGATCAGATCGATAAATCCCACAACCGTCTGCCGAGGCTGGCTGTGGATGAGATATCCTTGCTGAATTGTGTGTTTGTATCCACGATCAGGAGCCCCCCCCCCCCCCAGATTCATTCGCTGATTTCCGTCAGACAAGCAGAGGTGTGGGACGGCCTTTTATCCGCAGTGTGGAAGTGTGTGTTTTCCTTCAGTCCGAGGTCCTGACGCTGCGTTCTGACGGAGCCTCCAGCGATCTCCTCTCACCTCCTCTCTGCCTTTTTTCCTAAATGCCTCCTCCCCCCGGCTGCGCCAACGTCACACCGACGGCAAGTTGCTGATAACCAATCGGATATGGTCTCCCCAGTGTGTGTGTGTGTGTGTGTGTGTGTGTGTGTGTGTGCCTGTTGTGGGGGTGGCACAGTGTGGCACACATAGGCTATAGGAATTATATTGTTGTCGGTTTAGAGTCAGTTATTTTTCAAATGAACTTGCATTGTTTTAACTCTGTGTCTGTGAGGAATAGGAACTGTACTTTATTTTAGTTTGTACATTATCAATAGTTCAACTGTGCAGCATGTTATGGTGTTATGGCTCATGTCATTACGTGGTTTGGGTTATGTCCATTTAATTCCAAGAATGGTATGACATTGTTAGGACGGAAATCAGGCCACATTTTCTTTTCTTGAACCAGTTTGTTCTGAAAGAGCCTTTATCATCAATACACTGATGAAGTGAGTCAAGAACTATGTCTGACACCGTAGAGCCTGCGTGCATATACTTGTCTTGGTCTGTAAAAAAAATAAAAATAAAGGTGATGGGTTGACATCTACACCCCAATACTTAAAGCCACTGTATAGAATATGAAAATGTCTGACTTTGGCGCCCCCAGTGTTGTGTGTATCGTTAAGGCTAAACATGTTGAGTGCATTTCCTATCAATTATATGCAAATCCCTGCATTTACACTTGGTCTTCTCCTCTTTCATAGGCTCATATACATTTGACAGCACATTATAGACACCTGCTTTTCATTGTTATGCATTATAGCCCTCAGCCTGAAATGTGTATCAGGTCGCCTCTTGCTTGTGGTGTGCAAGTGTGTTCTCATGCTTGGCCTGGTAGGGAACAAGATACAAACACCACAAAAACACACTCATTAAAACTTTGCTCTACAGCACCACTAGTGTTTAAAAACTCCACAGGGTTATTTAAGAAAGTATAAACTACAGTATAGGCATCATAGGCCTTGAGAAACAATGACATTTCCATTATACACTGTGCAACTCATTACCCCAGGAAAAATAATTCTTAGGTCGTGAACCTCTTTCTACTGCATTAGAGAAGCTTGTTCCCCAATGGCTGATATTTAAATTTAGACTTTAAACTAATTCAATCTAACTGCTACAAGTGTCTATAGCTTTCCAATGTTGGTGGGATTAAACACATCTCTAAAGTACAGGAAAGTTAGCTCAGAACAACCCAGATTTACTTTAGCTTTGGTGAGTTAAATAACTGTTTAGTTTTCTATGAGGATGTGGCACAGCATGAAACAGGACAAGAATCTCCCAAGATACACTGTACCCCACCTCCTCTGTTACATAGGAGTGTCCAGAGTCCTGAAACCAGCCCTTCCCCCTCAGATGAGCTGGATCATCTCTGTCTCAGAATCCCACGCTGTTCTCCTTTTAAAATGATTTGTGCCTCATTCATCCTCCAAGCTGCCCTGCCCACTGCCTCACCATGACCAACACCGCCAGGCCTGTTTTGGAGCTATAATGATGTGAAGAATTGATATTGGATTTATTATTAGATTTTTCTATTGCAAAATTGTTTTTTCATTTGCACCCATCTATGGTACCCATGGAGCTCAATAAAAGGAATGTATTCCTCCCTCCTTTAAATCTGCTCCTTTTTAAGTGGCCAAATTCAGCAATAACACTTGAGCTTCCTCTTAATCCTGTTTGTTCTTAAAGGAGCGATGATTTTACAAAGTTTCCAGTTTTAGTCCAAAAGAGAAAAAACAACTATTAGTCGACCCTCATGGAGATGAGTCAAGAAATATTCACCGACTCATGTGAAACACTGAGGATGTACCGCCCTCTACTGCTCAGATGGTGTCCATACCTTCATCTCACACATTCGATGTTCTCTGTACTCCACCGTAGAGAGATGACCAGTTAAAGAGATACCCTGCCTTGTACTTACTGGTTAGTCTTCCACTTGTATGTAACAGGACAGATATATTGAGCTCTTATTCATGAAATAAAGAACCAGGATTATTTTTGATAAGGCCAATGGAGGAATAACTTGCATCACAACAAATGGAGCTCCATGCAGATCGGAAAGCCTAAGATACAGTAAAATCAAACAGTTATCTCCATAGATTATGTTCCTTATGTTCAGGTTTGACTAGTTACAATAGATCAATATTAAACATTAGGCTAAATGGTGGTAGACCAAGTACTGTATGTTCTAGGTCTACCAAGATTGGCACCCTAAGCCAGGGGGTTAAAAAGTCTGGATTTGTCACTCCTATTATTATTATTTGTCTTATGTAAATTTGGGGGATAATCGTGCTCTAACTTTACAGTTCCTATAATTTGGGGGCTTTGGGGGATGTAAACAGAAAATATTATGTTGCCATGGAGTCAATGAGTTAGCTGTGGGCCACAACTTGGATCCCATTTTTTTCTTTGCCTGTATTTGTTTACATTTTGCCAAAATGACATCATTAAAAGTAAGCTGATTTAACTATTAGCAGTTCCTTTTTGCAATGTACCTATGGATGTACAGACAACTATCACTGGATTACATAGTTACTGAAGAAAACTTAAAAACATGATGATTCTCAATTAAGTTCTGTAGTTATAAGGAACGTTATTTTCTCCTGTGGTTTCTAAGCTTATAGACGTTTATGGATGGGCATCACAGATAATGATATCCTCTAAAGTGTAAGCCACACGGAAAATAAAAATGAATTATGACTCTGAGAAAGAGTACAATTTTTGACACAAATTGCAGTACTCTATGTAAATGTTTGGGTGCTGAATGAATTTCCCTACTAGAAAAGGACTCAACAGTCAGCTGTGGCCTCCCAGAAGCACCCCTGCCCTGCTTATCACAGCTGCACTTAAACCCACACAACAGCCTACACTAATCTGACATTTCACGTCAGCATTCATGCCTCATCTACATCAGCTGTGATAACATCCAACCTGCCCATCAATTTAAAAAGGATTACAGACCAAATGGCAAAAATCATTTCACCATTCTTATGCGACGAGTTGTGGAAGAAATGTGAGCTTCATGTAAAACTTTTCAGAAAAACAAAGCCTCGACTTAAAAAGAAATAAAAACACTAGCCAGATGAGTGCGTACTTGCAAAAACATTTTAATATAAAATATTGTAGAAGGTAAAAATACTACATGATTAGAAAGCATGAAAATCTCATTTTGTAATGATGCAAATGATTCACCTCTTATTGACCTTCATGGTTGGTAAGACCATATACCTATCAATTACTGTATGAAATGGAAACAAACTTTATCTTAGTGAAAGTGCTTCATATAAAAATCAGTGGGTGTCCTTGTAGTTACACTGTACTTGGATAGTCCATCTACAGGTAGTTTATAGAGTATTTGTAACATTTCAACAGCTTATTAGTTGAGATTCAACTGTTTCACAAATAAAGGTATGGTTAGGTTTAGGCACAAAAAACATCTTAGTTAGGGTATTAGGGTATGAATTGTGACATAAACTTTATTGATAATCTGTTAAACATCTACAGACAAAGCGAAACAGTTGAAATGTTACAAATACTCTATAACCTATCTGTAGGCGGACTATCCAAGTAAAGTGTTACCATCCTTGTTTATTAAAAAACTTTATATACAAGTACAAAAATTGAAATACAAAAACTAAAGATGGATAATACGACAAAATATTTCAGAAACCACAGAACAAAAATCTATGTGAATGGTCTTAAGTAACACAATGACATACATTTTCAGACAGGATTCTTCCGTACGTCAATGAATGCATTGTTTGAAGTCAGTGGTCCAATGTTGAGGCTGGAGCGGCGGGACTCTCTACGAGACTTAACCACAGGCAGGGATGTCGGCCCGCCCCAGGACCCCATACCAGTTTGAACTACACGGTTAACAGGAACGTCCCCAGTCGCTCGGAGCCATAACTCCTCCATGACAGCAGGTTCCTCTGTGGGGAGAGAAGAGCGTCTCCACGTGGACGGGAGAGGGGTGTTCACCAGCTCACGCATTTCCTCCCTGGACCTGGGAAGTTTGTCAGACTGTCCCGCTACCCTGCCTCCCAGGCTGTCCTCTGGGCAGCGGGTCAGCTTCTCCATGCTGCCGATGCCTGCTGGTTTACCATCAGATGCCACAACTGAAAGACAACACGTCAGGACAGACATGTCATACAGACAAAGGACAGTTAGAGCTGCCGGAAAACAGTGAGCATTACCCAACAGACTTGAGTGCTAATACTCTTGAGCTTACTCTTATTGAATATCAAAACAAACGTCAAGATAGAAATCTGAGGGCAAAATAGATAATCAAAGAAATAGGATGTCAAGATGTCAGACCCTTCCTTCATTTACACAGAAGTATGAAGGAGAAGCATTCAAGCATGAACCAGGGCAAAGAAAATAAAATTTTGAAACTAAACAGCTGTTCTGGAAAGTAACTATGTACATTTACAAGTACAAGTTCTAAGTTCTAAGTACAGTTCTGATGTACTGTATTTGTACTTTGGGAAATTGCATTTTTTTTACCCCCCTTTCTGCCATTTTATAGACCAAACGACTAAGTGATGAATTGAATAATGAACACATTAATGAATAATGAAAATAATTATTAGTTGCAGAACTAATGTGCTGTGGTTATCTAACCATAGGAAAGATTTCCTCTGCTCCCTCAGCAGCAGGCCATAACTGAGCTAGTGACAGCACAGCACAAAAATGGAGAGGAGAATGGAGATCTATGAGAATCTATGTGGAGATCTGAGAGACACAAATGATTACAAAAATGCTGCAAGTGGATTTGCCTGAGGATATGTGGAAGGATATTTGCACTTATGTGATTTTATATGGAAAGAATCAAAGTGTGGCTTAATAACATGGATATCTGAAGCCATCTTACTGCAAGCTGTAAACACCATGATCATCATAATCATAAATATTAAAAGCAACAAACACTTTGATCTAATAATACATTTACCTTTAGCATGCTCCTTTGGCTGGCTGGCTGAACCACAGAGCTCTCTCAGTTTGTTGCTTAGTTCCAGATTTGCCACCTTGTAGTGGTTCAGCTCCTTGCTGAGGTTATGGATCCATCCCTCAAACTGCCGCTGCCTTCCTGCCAGGCCCTCGTCTATTTGCTCTGTGAGGGCGGGATGACACACACGAGGGTATGCAAATAAATTAATTATTAATAAATAAATGTAGAAGATACGCTAGCAAAAAAATGGTTAGTATTTTGCCTTTCGGCATTACCCTTAATTTAATCCAATTTATATTCCATATGTAAACCAATGAGTGAGGGATTTATAATATATTCTAAGTTGTGAAAACACCTAAAGACATACAGGCAGCCTTTTTTATTGAGAGATACTTTTTTTGGGGTAAAAAGTCCATGTGATCTGCACCTCGACACTGCTGCAGTAAGAGCTGTACGCTTCTCTCATGTTCCTTCTGCTGCTGCGTGAGCCGGCGATCTGTGTCGAGTTGCGTGCGATCGAGGGCGTTCTCCAACCACTGCACCAGCTTCTGCTGCTCATCTAGTTGCATTTCCAGCTCAGCCAGGGCAAGTTGTAGCTTACGCTCCTCCTCACGCAGAGACACCACCTACAGAATACATCCACATCAACACTCTTAAGCATACACATTGGTGAGTTCAGAGTCTTACCCTGCAAGCTCTGACACTGCTCAGCTTTCTAATAAAAGAGTGAACAAGTGCTGTTATTACTAATTGGAATTTAATTTAATGTTATTGATGTTTAAATGACATTAGTGTAGTGTAACCAACTAGCAAACTTGTCTAAAAAAGTAGTACATATGGCATTTTGCAATGCTGAAGTAGGTGAAAACACGGTAAAAAAAGCTGAATCTCAGGTTGAGCATTGCACAGACCTTGTCGAAGTACTTGCACAGCAGAGCTCTGGTCTCAGAGGCAGACAGGTAACTGAGTTTGGCCATAAGGTTCATCTCCCACTGGGAAAGCATACTGGCAGAAGCCCTCAGCTGTCTTTGTCTCTGAGTGATGGCCTCATTCTTGTACTCGATAGCTGCATCCAGAGCCTCGATCGCCTCATCGAACTGGAAAAGTGTTCGCTCCTCCTAGAAACGTCAGTGGGAACAGATGGACTTATTGAGAATGTGAACATGAACAGCCAGTCACAAACAGGTAATATTACAGTGAGGAAGTCTCTTTTTTCTGTTTGCTGCTTGAACCCCAGAGTAATATCTGACCTCAGGTGACAGCAGGTTACCCTGCCGCAGCTTATCATCCAGCTCCACTCTTTGCTTAAGCAGCGAATCTTTCTCTTGACGCAGGTTTGAGATCTCTTGACGAATCTGTTGCGAGTCTTGAGCACTGCTGCTGCGAAGAAGACCATTCCTCTCACTCAACTCTCGCTCAAGTGACTCAATACGCCCTGTAAGTGTCACCAGGTCTTTACTCAGGGCCTGTAGGGAAGATGAAGAAAACATTGTCAGCATTTGCCAGTTTCCTGTGTGACTGAATTGAGTCATTTGTTGTTGTGAATACCTGACTGGAGCGGAGCCTCTTGGTCTCCAGTCCGCTGCGTTCCTGTAGCAGGGCTTCTTTCTTGGCCAGAATATCCTCTCGTTTAGTGAGCTCTCCTTCCAGATCTTCCAACCCTTTCCTCTGGTCTAGTACCCGCTCCATTTCCTCATCCAGCCAGCGCTTTTGTTCCTCAATCTTCTGCTCACAGGGAGTCAAGACACAAAAGCCCACACATCATGCAGAAATAGAGACACAAACACACAAACTAAGGCTCCAAGGGAGTGACTTTCCCATGAGCAAAGTTCCACACCTCTTTACCAAAATGACAAAATCTTAAAATTAAAAATAGATGCTGCATTTTAGATCAAACCATTAATTTTCTTCTGGGGTTTAAAGGCAGTTTGTTTTCTATGTATTCAAAGTTAGTAGACATATAATCTCCTTGCGATTCTTATCCCACCTGTTGCTCTTCCAATGAGATGACAGAGCCATTACTACCGCTACGTCTCTGCCTCTGGAAGGCAGCAATCACCTCTGTCTTTATTCTCAGGATCTTTTGCTGCTGCTCATTCTTTATCTCCAGTTCCTACAAAAAGCATGGAGTGGTGGAAGAAAGATAAAAGTCAATTAATGGGTAGTGGTAACATTACACGTTTTCCTTAAACAATTGCAGAAGGCTTGGGGAGTAAATTGTTGCTTATTCCAAATAAAGATGGACTTTTTTCCACACATGAAAAAAACAAACATGTCATTTGCAATAAACTGAGACTACCTTGGTTCTAATTTCAGTCATTCAGAATTAGAAGCAATGTAATATAATGTAAATTTGCAGTGATACAGCAGTCAGCCCTCGTAGCGGTTCCCCACAACTTTACATGCACATTTAAAGGTACAGTGTGTAGGATTTAGTGGCATCTAGCAGTGAAATTGTAGTTTGCAAAAGATATCTTAACTAATGTTTTCTGAAGACGTTCAAGCTAACAAAGTAATGTTTATTAATAAGTGTTGACGTCGCATGAGATTACAGACTGTCCAGTCCATCAATTTCATCAGTGCATTAGTGTCAAAACAATAATGACATAGAAAAAGTGAATAATATTCTACTGAAATTGCAGGTGTGACATTTATTGGTGATTTAGTTAAATGAGTGCAAATAACTTGGATGAATGGTCAATGTATTAATTACTTTTTGGTTTAGACTGTTGGACTTCAGCATGTATACTGTAGAGCAGTGCTCCTCCCAAATTTGAAGCTCTATGGTGAAGTACGTGAAACCATTTTATCAAAAAACAACAAAAAAAAACAAACAAACAAAAAACAGCTAAATATTAATGTGATTGAAAATACCCACAATTACTTGAAACATATTGCTGCCACTCTGCTGTACTGGCCTGAGGTACCTTGACTCTGTGAGTTCTTCGTTGCATCTCGGTCTCCAGACGTTGTTTCTGCTGACTTTCCTGGCGCAGCCGCCTTTGCAGCTGCTCCTGCTGCTGCCTCATACTCTGAACACTTCGCTCCAGCTCTAACACACGACGTTCACTCTGGGCAGGAAGGTTAGCGAGACGGGCGGTATCCCTCTGACGTTGACTGAGAACCTAAAACGAAAGCATACACATATTCCTTTTTCAGAAGTTCAAATGTACAGGTCTAAAGGGTCTCATTAATGAGAATATAAAATCAAGAATATATATATATATATATCTATATATATATATACATAAATACACATATATATACATATACATATATATAAATACATACATATATAAATACACATATATATAAATACATATACATACATACATACATATATACACACACACACATATTATATATATACATATACATACATATATACATACATACACACACATATATATATATACACACACACATATACATATATACATATATACACACACACACACATATATACATATACATACATACACACATATATACATATATACATATATAAATATATACACACACACATATACATATATGCATATATACACACACACATACATATATACATATACATACATATATACATATACACATATATATACATATACACATATACATATATATACATATACACATATACATACATATACACATATACATATATATATATACATATACATATACACATATACATATATATATACACATATACATATATATACACATATATATATAGATATACATATATATACATATATACACATATATACATATATATATATACACATACATATATATATACACATATATACACACACACATATATATACACACACACACACACACACACACACACACACACACACACACACACACACACACATATATATATATATATATATATATATATATATATATATATATAAAAAAAGTGTTTTGTTGTTAATTACATCAGGGAAGAACATGGGTTTAAAACAGTATCTTTCTGTTGCCTGTGTGTTATTATGCATGAATACAGATGTTTTACAGTCAAACCTGAACTTTGCTCTGAGCAGCAGCTATCTTCCTGCGACATTCCTGTGCTCTGGTTTTGTCTGTCGCACTGATCTCTCTCTCTTGCCTCTCTAGATCCTGAAGCTGCCGTTGGGCCTCCTGCAGCTCCTGTCGAGCCTGCACAGCTTCACTCTCCAGAGCCGTGATTTTATGGCTGTACTGCCTGTTCAAGGCCTGAGCATCCTTACCTAAACCCCCCCACCCCCACAAACAATTAATTTAGAAAATCACAGAAGAGAACCTCTGTTTAAAAAAATTGCAGCTAAGGGAGGGTAACGAGATCGAAATTGCTACCTGTTTTGACCAGCTCCTTGATGAGTTCTTCCTTAATGCGGATGGTGACAGACAGCTCCCTGATCTTCTGCTGTGCCTGAAGAAGTCCCCACTCTGAAACACCTTCAAAACTTTTCAGACTTTCACGTACAGATGTCTCACCGGTACTGAAGTTAGCTACACAGAGATTTGACAGAGTACACCAGAGGTCAGCAGGGTGATATTATGAGGAAGGGGACAGAGCTTCAAGGCAACCGCCAAGGTTCAAGCTCTCACGTGTGATCGTTCTGAAGTACCAGAATAAATCATTTGTTAATTGGCTTGGTTGTGTGCGTCTCCCTCTTTTGTCATGGCCATGTGTCTGTGACACCCTCCACTGGGCATAAATTGGGTGTAATATGAACCTTGGACCACAGAATAGAGACTAAAAGCAGGCAAGCAAAGCATATTGAACAGATTTTAAAAGCCTGAGGTTACCCTATCTAACTAGAAAAACTGTGTGATTGTTTCTCAATGTGCAAAAATCAATCAGAAATTGGATTTGTGCAAACAAATATATTTTACAAATGTGTAGAAAAGAATAGTAGTTCTAGAAAGATTTTGTAAATGTGTAAATAACATGTCATTAGTAAATACACGATTTCATTAGTGAGGTCACACAAACTTCCTAATCAATTATCCTAAATCTGTTTATAACATAAGCACCTAAGGTTGTTAGACTTACATGCTTTTCTGGCTAAACAGGGGTGCTGGTCTGGCTCATGCAGCAGAGATATGAGCCCTCTACCACCAGCTGCTAGTCCTCCTGACAGCATGTCCCTCTTGGTCCAGGTCAGGTTCACATGCCTGACAGAATCATAAGCATTACATTATATAGATTTCACACATAACATGAGCACATGTGCAATGACATCAACACTGTCTGTTAATGTTCTGTCTGTAATGAGTGCAGTATTTATTTTATTACCACGCAATTTAAATAGTATAAGCTGCAAACTATGATTTCTATAAACACAACATACTTGCGTCTCTCCCGGCTGAAGTTGGAAAGACCTCCCTCTTCTTCCGTGTCCTGCATTTCTGCTCCTCCTGGGATCTCCTGCTCCTCATTGAGGCTACCATCCTGATCACCACAAGGCCCATTACCAAGATAGCCTACCGGACTGACCTGTAACCACACACATAACCCCACAGATCTACAAACAAGCAGGCTATGACATAAACAGTGTAAAAATGAATTATTTATACATTGGATCTGTATCAACATGATAGTAATAATGATAAAATAAATTACCCTTTTTTGTGCAGATTTTTCTAGTTCTTTGTCAGTGTGTGTGGTCCTTTTTCTTTAGTATACGCTCATCTAATTAAAGAGCATGCATCTCCATTTCTTACCACTTTTTTGCTTTTATATCCACACAACACTACAGGCAGAAGAACTAGCTCTGTTGGTTGGTTACCTGTCTGTATGTGCCTCCATTCTGACTGTGTTGCAGGGAGCCCATAGGGGCAGTGTGTGGCCGTGATCTCAAGTTAAGGCCCAGGCCCATCAGCCCTGGAGTAGACAGATGACACTGCAGCTCAGCTATCAAGTCCTGTTGCTCCTGCAGCTTATCACTCTGAGGCAGAAGGAAAGCAATCAAATAAATAACACATCCTCTAAGGCAATGAAAGTAATATGTTCAAAATCAGTATAATATGATGATGACACAGCTTGTGTCCCAAGTGTCTGCAGGTCACTGCTTGGTTAACCCTGCCGTGACTATGCAAATTAATCAATGAATGTGGCATGCCATGACTAAACTGTGAAACACTGCACTAATGGAAATAAACAATATTAGAATTCCCCTGGATCTCACCTGCTGCTTGTATTGCTCCATAGCGTCCTCCAGAGCTGCTAAAAAGTCTGTGTTCTCTCTCTCCAACCGCTGGATCTGTGCTTGAAGCTGGACAATACTATCCTCTTTCTCTCCATCTTTCTCATTTTCATGCTCGTGGCTCCACCTCTCTTCCACAGCCTCTGAATCCTGGGTAATATTTTATATATTACTATATTTAGAAACAAATAAATCTAAAATTAGACTGAAACATTTCATTTTCTTTTGGAGTGTGAAAGAGACACACCTGGTTCCTTACAGAAGGCCTTCCTCTCCTTAATGCAACACTGTCTTCAGTGGAGCTGTTCTCGATACCGCTGTCTGGTCCTGAGGCAGTGGTCAGTCCGCTCCGTTCCTCCTCCACTGAGCACAGCCACTCCTTCACTCTCAGACTCTGTTCTGCAGTCAGAGCCCCTTCACTCTGCAGCTCCCGTAGCAACCTGTGATATATTAGTAATAGAACATTTGAAGGAAGGAATCACTGCTTCTTAAGCCGACATTTATGAAAATTAAGCATAACACACATCTCACACTCAGGATGAGAGACACTACATTGAATGAAGCCTGGTATAGATGATACCGCCGACAACAAACGCCATTGTTTACAAGAGAGTTTCATGTATTCTTTTCCAGCTTTTCAAGCTAAAACCAGTGTAAACTCAGAAACATGTCCCTGTGCATGACTTCTTTTCAGCACTGAGCTGCACTCCATCACAGATTGTCTCTGGTTGTCTCTAAAACACACCAGCAATGTTGAGTGCAATGAAGAAATATGTCAACGCAAAAGTATGGCTTTAACATATTTTCAATAGTTTTTTAATGAAAGTAGAGTTGTATTACAGAGTGATATATGCTACTGTATATTAAGCTTTGGCTAAACAGATATTGTAATACTTGTAAATTCTTTGTGGGTTTTGGCCTCTTTAAGGATTTGTAGATAAAAATAAAAAAGATAAAGTAACACCAGTGTTATTTTTTAGTAGAGTAGAAATTTCTCAAATTGACGCAATTGGATTTCAGTTGGCTCATATGGAATTAGGGTGGTTCATATTATGGTTAAGGTTTGCACAAACAGACATAATGGAGAATTAACGACAGAAAGAAGGAGGCGTGGACTGTAATGCATAAAACAGAACAATGATGGCTATAATTTAATTTACCTAATTTAGTTTTTATATTGTGAGCTTGTGCATGGGGCACCAATGGCTGCTTAATAACATATGCACATTATTCCCAAATTAACTTACCACTCAGTGGTCAAGGACATGCAGAATAGAGCACATTAAAAAATCATGCAGACTAAATTTAACTCGATCAATCAATGTGCTTCAACCTGTAAGCAGTGTCTGTGCAGGTCCTATAGTGGGCACTCTGGGCTTGCAGTCTGTTGATCTCTCCCTCTCCAAGTCGAGGTCTCCTGTGTGGGTCAGCGTGAGAAATGATGCGGGTCTCTGAACGCTGGCGGTTTTCGAGTGCTCTGCGAAGTGCCTTGATTTGTTGCTCCAGCCCTTCCACCCGATCTGGCTCACGCTTGCAGTTGACTGTCGCCCGGTTCTGAATGTTTCTGGCCCTTGTGGCGTAGTTTAGTGTATTCAGACTCTCATCAAAGTCTGAGGAGGAAGGGCTGATGCAGGCAATCATCAGTGTTTTGGAATTTCCTCCCAAAGAGTCTTTTAGGATCCTAGGTGACACAAGGATTATATAAATTAAACCAAACCGACATTTTACACCAATTTCTATTAGAATGGTATGTTAAAGTATCTCATGAACTTATTAAAAATATACCTTGTGATTTTAGAATCTCTGTATGGTATGTGAGAGCCTTTCCTCTTGGGGTCCCCCAGTGCCCCAATAACATTTCCCAGAGCCAGAAGACCACTGTTAATCTGGATACTCTCTTTCAATCTCTCTCCAGTGTTCCCCGTCCTTAAGATGCGCTCTGACCCTGCCAGGTCAACAAAGTGGAACTTGGAAGACAACATTTGTGGTCCAGAACTTGTAGCAGTCCCATAAAGGCGAGAGCTTCCCCGACGCTGGTCCATGTACATGGTAAAAATGGTATGCGACCGGCTGGAGTTTGGATTCATCTGGGTTGCACCAGTGTGCCTGGCTGTGTTTCCTGACTCTAGTAAACTCAACACCTCATCAAGACCTTCCACTTCGCACTCCTTTACGCCACACAAAACTATGAAGTCACACAGACAACAATATTAAATGCAGATAAATACATACACAAAGTAAAATCCTGCATAACGTTTCATATCACAACCACAAAAAGACAAATTACATTAGGCTGCCTATTCCATACCAATGTTGCCTTTATCCTCCCGGATGTGGATGTCCTTGCTGGCTGTCTCCACCTCCAGTAAATCCTTGAACTCTTCTTTGTAGACCTCTAGATACGACACTCGGACAGAGAAATCTGAGAGGTCATTTTCATCTAGCAGCTTGAAGACATCTGCAACAGCCCTGGGGATGATACCCTGCTCCTCATCTCTAAAGGAACCTACAAACACAATGAAAACGCACATCACTGCACGCAACTGGCTTTTTACAGTAAAACTAGATTAGAGCACAGTGCATAATTGGTCCAACTGATGTGTGCTGTACTTTCTATCTGGTCTTATTTTCTTTTGAATCATCAAAAGGACCTAACCCTAAACTGAGTTGAGCCTGATTCATTTTAATACAGGATAAACTGAGCTGACAAAAACACAAGTGGACAATAGAAGAAAAGATAAATAACTTACAAATATTAGCTTCTCCAATGGTGTAAGTCTTTCCTGAGCCTGTCTGCCCATAGGCAAAGACTGTAGCATTGAAGCCTTGAAAGAAGGCATCTATGAGTGGCTGGACAGACACAGAATAAACCTCCTCTTGACAGCAAGTCTCTTCAAATAGGTAGTCGCAAAGAAAGTGACGGTCATGGCCCAGAGTAACCCGGCACAGCTCTGAGTCCACGGTGATACAACTCTCATGGCAGTGTAGAAGCTCTTTAGGCAGCAGGGGACGCACTCGAACAGCTACTTGCACTGCAGAATAATCCCCCCTGCCTTGGCCACCGGGCACTTTGGGAGACATTTCTGCTGCACCGTGGGAGCTCTCCTGTGCGTCACTGCTATGTATGGATCATCTTTGAGCCACTAGAGGGGATAGAAATCATCAGTCATCAAAGGTTTTCAACATCTCATGGCTATGTCTATGAGCGAGAATGTGATTTATTACATGATGATGTAATTAACCAACCAAGCAGCTCAAGCACACATTTTCTGTACAGGCAACAATTTTTTCAAGACCATATTGTACAACCATTTCACTTTAAGCTACAGCTGGAGAGGGTGAAGATGATGTGGATAAATATATACTTCAATAATGCAATACAAATATGCAGTATATTTGCGATATAATAATGATTCTGGAAAGTCAATTGAGAAACTGTTAAAAGATAAAATAACCAGAAAGTAATGTCTGATTTTGGCTAATCAAGAAAATGAAATACCTGTCAAATCAAGGTACTTCATCATATTGATGTAAAAAAAAAATATTTTTGCCATAAAGCACAGCCCTGCTCATTGTATGGCACCATGCCAACAATGGTCTAATACAACCAGAGATAATAAAGAGACAGCTATCTCTGTATAAATGATATGGCAAAATCTCTGACAAATGACAAATTCATATTGTCACAAGTCTCAAGTTGCCTGTGCTTTTCTTTTTTTCTGACAACTTAAAAAAAACCCTGAGCACAAAGCATGTGGACAGTGTGTCCATGCAAGTGTTTATTGTGTTGAAACACTGTTAATGCAAATTCAACACATCCTGGAGCTACTTAATAAAACCTTAAAAACCATAAAAACCTTACAGTGAAAAGAACAGACAAATAGATGTGATACATTTTAGTTTTGTGTTTGGAGAGTATTTACAGAGGTGGCACTGCATACATCTCACAAAAGGTGATACAATGTTTTACTGCAAATATGTACAAACTTTTAATTTAATCTCACAATAATTAGGCTTCAGTGATGTGGTCTAACTTCAAGGATGAGTTTGGCAAATGTATTTTGGGTACGTAGTGAAAGAGCAGCAGAAAGCCGCTTCCCTGAACTTTTTCCTGTGTAAAACATACGTATTCAGGACTTGGATGGACCGTCTTCCGCTTAACGTTACTTTATCTTAAACACTGCCTCCTGCTAACTAACTTTGGTAAGCTTAGTTATACGAAACCTCAAAGTTAAAGTTTATCGAGTTGACTAAAAACCGGATGCAGGATCACCTCATCAAGTAACGTTATAGTTAAAAAATGTTAGTTAACGCTGAGTTGTGACTCGTGCCTTATTTTACACAAGTAACTTAACGCTAGCGTTACTGCATGTTACTGTCAGTAACGTGAGACAACATGGACCAAACTCGTAAAGTTACGGTAATCCTTAATCTTTAGGAAAATTGGTTTACTTGGACTACCCAGGTTCACGTAAAAAAGATACAGATATCATTTTAAAACATCATAGTAACGTCACTGTAAAGTAAACTTATTTTGACCATGTTAGCAAGGTGACGTTAGCTAGCCACCGTTACCACTGTTTAACAAAGTAAAGGCGTTACGCTCCGTTATCTATAAGAAAAACACGCATGTCGGCTTTTTATAAATATTCGATGACAAGAAATTTCACAAATTCCACACGCTAGTTTGGTCGCCTGTTTCCCAGATAACTTCAGCTAAGCTAAAGTTAGATAGTTAGCCTGCCAGCAGTCCGAACAAAATCAAAACATGAAGATGAGGCTTGGATGTCGTTATCTAGAAGTGCTGCAACATACTCCCCTAAGAAATAGCTAACGTCAAACAGCATGCATTGATTGGGTAAGTTCTCGTAACCACTAACAGTTAACTTACTTAAATGTGGCAGAAGTTACACCATGGATTCAGGACAACACTGGAGGGTTTTGGGGGAATGGAAGTTGAGGGGCAGCCTAGAGGAGGAGTTTGGGCTGAGTTTTGGGTGTGGTCTGTAGAGGCTTCAGTGCAGAGGTGAAAAACAGTCACCTATAGCTGCAGAGCTGCTGCAGCAGAATTTAACATAATACTGAGAATTAGTAGTCACATAACCAACAAAGTGAACAAATGCGCTGTGGTAATATTGAATAAGTTATGAAACATAACATGTAGCTGAATCTTATTAAATGCAGAGCAAAATCAATACACTAATACAATTACCACCACTAACACCAACCTGACAGAGGTCAATGTGTGTATCTATAAGTGGCAGCACAACCTTTTTGCAGACCTTCACTGCATCAGCTGTGTCTCAAATCATTCAGACATACAGTACATACAGCTTTTCTCTTAGGCACCCGTATAATACGGGATTCCTTCCATATACGGGTAGTTTATGCGTAAAACACTCATTAAAAATGCAAAAATATTGGACAATTGAAACACACAAGAGTCAGTGCTCCAACAATGTCTATTTTGTGGATTTCAGCTCCCAGGTTTTTATTTTCAACTAAAGGATCTCAAGGGGCGTCTGTGCTTGCATTTAGAGGGCGAGATGAAAGTCTGTTCACCTTAACTCTCTGTTTCGTCTGCACAGGAAGCTCCAGATCCAACAGGGGCTGATGTTTACATAAGCAGTATGTCAAAGGCAGTTGCACTTCCATTGCAATTGCACAGATAGTACAGTTGCCTTTAGCAGAGTACTGTAGCTAGCCTGTGACCTTACGAAAACATCCACTCTCATCATTCCCACTCTTCATATCCAACTATCCAGGCACAAAAACAGTTCTGACATAGTTACAAAAGTCTGTGGCATAAATATTTAGTTTGGTTAAGAAACAACCTTAAATGTAGAAAACTATCATGAACAATTTGGCAATAGTCAGCTGTTAACTATGTTAAAGCTGCATGTGTGTGGTTTGTAGCTGGAAATAAACAAAATGTGGGAGGAAATAACTTTATTCTGCAACATTTTCATATTAGGAATATTAGGTCTATCAATGGACACCTCTGCAGGTAAAGTTCCATTATCTTTACAAGGACACGTCATCATTTATTTCATTTTATTATAATGATGGCAAAATAGCGGTGATCACAAAATAACCAGAGCTTTGATTGAATTTTAACACAATAAGTCAGAAACAGTCTCTTTTCAAATAGCAATCCCTTGTTTGAGTATCCACACAAAGTTTTGGATGTGATCTTTACTGAGTAGTGCATTTTGAATATTAAGGCAGATTGTGACTTGTTGTCTGAGTAGTGTATTTACAACAACAAAATCACTAATCTTCCAAAGCATTCAAAACATTAGCTTTGACATTAGTTCTGTTTTTTAGGACACTGTTTCATCCTTTGAAAAAGAGAAAAAATGAACAAATTGTTAGCAAAATATTAATTTACATTAGAATTTAACTTTATTACTTTTGGCATAACAGAAAACACATGCACACAAAATGTCAAACTCATCTATCAAACTACTATAACTGATTTGAAATATAAGATTCAATCAACCCTTGCAAACCATGTCTTGTCAATAATGTCATAAGGCTCTAAATCAAAATGCCCTTTCCACTGATGTGCATAGAGACCCTCCTGTTTTCATTTTCACCTGCATGAGAATAAGGACAGTCAACTCAGCAATGCATTTTTATATAATAAAAATAAAAACATAAATAAAGATGACAGTCTAATGCACGTTGCAGCTGTGTCCCATACACACCACAAAAATCTTAAAATGAAATCGCAAAATAATAATTAAATACATCCTGTTTAAGAGCCATCATACAACAAACAGTTTTACATATGTACACATTCAGTATATTGCTTTTTTAAGTGGCAATTTGCATAGTTTGGTTGGTTAATTTGGCTCTATTGTGAAGAACTACACAATACAAATCTGATATTGTACTTACCGCTAACAGAGTGCCCTCATACATTCTGTTGGTAGGCAGGAACATGCATTACTGCATGCCTGTTGTGTCTTCCAATGCACAGCAGTTTTTGAAAACAGCTCCTTGTATTTCAATACATCTGTATGAGCTCCGTCTACAAACGTTACAATGACTCTAATCTCTGCAGTATGACTGACCCACTGAACACAAAACTACTCAGAGGGTGACTGAACAATGGGGGAAAGTGTTGATCCCTCAGTTGGACACCATAAGACAATGCATTTCTGCATTTGCTCATGCTGATATTCAATCTGAGCCGAATCTCACTCATGCAGAAGTCCCTGAAAACATATTTGGCTTTAGTTGCATAATACAGATTTATCAAAATTACCCAGCATGGTTTTTTCAGCTGCTGGTGATATTTAAACAACAGTTTTACAGTATGTTCAAATCAAACTAAACAATGCATAAATCATACAAATAAATGGAATAAATGGAGAGGGAGAAGAACAGGTGGTACTGTCCAACACTTTGACAAACCTCTTAAGCAACTTTGATCAAACAGAAAAAAAACAATACAATGGGATTAACTTGAAAGTTTGGGCAAAAAAATTAGTTTGCCAAACACCCAGCCAAATGAAAATAAATGGTTGTTAATTTGCAGCCGTGTTGCATAAATCAAGATACAAGTTTATAAAGCCTGCCTTACATGTACCTGCTGCTCTCTCTCTCTCTCTCTCTTTCTCTCTCTCTCACACACCCACACACACATACGCTCACTCACCTCTTTGTTTACATTCCTGTCTTCAGTTTCCTTCCATATCATGTGCATATGGATTTCTGGATATCTTTTTCTCTCACCTGCCCAAGCTGTCCCTCGGTCTAGTCTGCTGTCTGTCAGTCACCTACCAGCTGAGCAGTCTGGTGTCCTTTATAGAGCAGCTCGGTCACAAGTGGCCGATAGCATCTTGACGTCACAAGCCTAGAGCCCTAAATTCTACAATAGTATACTCCAATAATATATGTGTGTATATTGTCTGTGTAGAACCATGGCACATTGTCTTTGTGCAACTGTGATATAACACTCCAAAGAATAAATCTGTCCATTTTAATGGGTGTCAGCTTGACTGCTGCTGTATGAGCAGACACCTAAGTTAGGTGTCCTTACCGATCAATGCCTTTGTTCTCTGTCATCACATTTAATATGCTGGTATCAGAATCAGAATCAGAAATACTTTCTTGATCCACGAGGTGAAACCCTTTTGCTACAGCAGCTCACTATCATGTCAGTGCACACAGGAATTGATGTACTAAACAAAAAAAACTATAATACACTATAATACAGGTCAGAAAATAAATTAAGTACCAAGTGGGTATAAGTATAAAATAAAATAAAATAAGTGTGAAGTACAAAGTGGGTTTACCGGTTGATGATAATAATATGGTATAAAGTAATAGTGCAATCAATATCAATAGGGAATTTAAACTGAAAAGGGTATATATATATTTTTTTTCTACTGTATACTGTATATGTGTATTTACACATGAACAAATTGCCTAATGTTTTTGATAAAATGCTCATTTGATGAGAGCTTGATCTTTAGAATTATGAACTGTTTATGATTATTGTCTGTTTTCTTATTTTATTGCAGGGTGTCAGTGTCACACACCCCACTGGAAACAGAAGAACTTCACAAAAGTTCACACCCCAACTATTGATTTGCCCCTTGCAATGATCACCTTCAAACTTTGTCTCGTGGCTGGGCATGTTCTGACACAAAGGCGTGTGTAGTGCTCACACTTGATCTGAGATGGAGTGACATGCTGCACCATGATGACTTTGTTTCATTATCAGGGCTATGTTCAGACAGACTCAACTGATGCACCTTCCCCTCAGGTCATAACTAATTGTATTAAAGCTGTGATGTGATCCTTCATCAAAAAGTCACAGTCAGTTATTTGGTGTGAACTTCTGCACAGTTTCTTAGACATTACAAACTGCAACATGATAAGAGAACAATGATGCTGATAAGATAAAATGTATTAAAAATATGAAAGATTTCATCAATAAAGACAACTCACAGTACATAAGTACAATTTATGTCAAACTTAAAGTAATTAATAAAACTATACACAGATATATTATGAAACTATAAATAGAGATCAATATGAACAGTGACAAAAGAGACTTGAGGACAATGATCAGTAAGAACACTCTTCATGCTTATAGGACAGTCACACCAACACTCATTAAAATTGACTGATTTTCTTCTATAGTTACACAAAGACCTGTGAACAAAGGTTTCTTATTTGTGATTGTGAACAGACAATGTGGTGATGGCACGACGGACCCCCCTCAGGATCCTATGGAGAGGTGGAAGGAGAGGAGGAAAAGGGAGAGAGAAATAGAGTGGGGGGACAGTGCAGAATACGAGAGCAAAGAGGAGGAGATGGGTTAGGTAGGTATTTATGGAAGTGCCGGAAGTGGCGTGGTTGAGGTGTGGTCCTGCTCCTGAAACTCTGCTAGAAAGCTCCAATACTACTACAAAGGGCGTGGCGTAGAGTCTGGCATACAGAGGGTCCTTGACTCCTTGGGCCTGTGTCCACTTGACCCGTGCATAATGTACAATGCAGTCAGATTAGAAGTATTATGACAGTGACACTTTCCTTGTTGTATTGGCTCTGTATTTCAGTATTGGATTTGAAAAGTAACACTCCTGACTTTAAAGTGCTGACTCTCATCTTTAATTTGAAGGTGTGTTAGATTCGCATTAACAGTCTAGGATATGTGGCATTCTGGCTTCAGCATTGTTTGAAAGTATAGAGTACAGCCAAAACCATAAAAAACACAAAGTGAGCAATTTCTCCTTTTTGCTTTTCTTGATCATTTGCTTAATCAGTCCCAGTGTATCTAAATATAAATGCAAAAAAGGCTCCATGACCCTCTTTAGCGCCACCATCAGGCCCACATTGGGGTACTTCTAGCCTATAAGTTTTGAACCTTTTCATATATCAACAAATATCTGTAGCTCTGTTGGTCAAAAAAGCCCAACTAATGTAGTTTGGTCAATTCTTCTGGCATTTTGAGTCACAGACTCAAACATATCTGTATGTGAAAGGAAATTGTCATTCTCATAATAACTAATTCATCGTGACTAGATTAGGTTGGTCAGTTTTGCATCACTTTGAAGATGCCAACACATGTTCCACAATGTTCCTGTCTGGGATGTTTTATGTTAAAGCTTCATGTTTTGGTTAAAAACAAAATGGCAATAAATACCAAAATGGTCACAAATATAAGTATATCAGTCTTACAAATCTGACTCCATGTGCTTAACAAATAACCCCACCAGAGGCTGACCTCAGAAATAAAATACTTAATGAAAAGTCTTAGTTTTTCCATAAATTGCAAACTGTTACAAACTGAGACAATCCAACAAATCAGTTTGAAAGTAATGGCAGCTGTTGGGGAAACAATGTTTGGCATGTGGCTTCACCGTTGACAGACTGCAGCATGTCTCCTCTGGGAGCAGCAGGGGGCAGTGTAACACCATGGTTTGAAAATTCACATGAACATACACAGTCTTTTGCAATGACTTTAAAACATAAACACAACAAAAAAGTTACTTATTGATATTTGACTGGACAATAGTTGAGTATGCACTAAAAGACACGGTTGTTAAAGAGATGGAGCAGAGAGAAAAAGAAAGAGAAGATCAGGTGTCAGGGTTGGAGAAGGAAGTACTATACTGACCTGCAGCACAGGGGAGTTTAGCTTCACTGACGACGACTGTGGGCACTACTGGTATGCCTGTTATTCCCTCTCCCTCCCTCCCCCCTCACCTGCATGCCCACATTGAATGGCCCTGAGCCAAACTATCTGTAGAGTCCTGTCTGCACTCTCTGGGGCCTGAGCAGACCCAGTCACACTCTCCTTTGTTCCATTAAACTTCAGATAGACCAAAGTATTCCGTTTCAAATGTAAGTACCTGTGACAACCCAGCCTGCTGTCAAAGAGTGTGCTGGTTTCTTATGACCATACCTCACAACCAGACTGAGATCAGGATATTGATTTCAATCCTGTACACACTGCCAGCACTCATTAGGAGGGGTTTTTATCTGTACAGTGTGACATTGGAGAGAGCTGTTAGAGAAAGCGTGGAGGAGATGGAGCAGTGGGGATAGAAGGATGAGAAGGTGGATGTAATATGATACGGTAGAGGTGGGGAGGAAAAGAGATGATAGTGAGGGGTGAAAAGTGAAACAACACAGACAAAACACCAACTCTCACGGGCAGACTTTCTCAGAGCCCAGTTGTGTAAGTGGCTGTGGTACCAGGCTGGACACACAGAGTACAGAAAGAATAATCTGTAGATGAGTAGAGGAAGGCTTTATTTGGGTTCTAGTATAGGGCGAAAGGAATAGAAAAGGAGTCTGGTTGAACTTTGGATACTGAATCATCACCTCTCCCTGAGGGACAGACATAAGGACAGCCTCTCATTCACCTCTCCTTTCACTTATTCTTCCATTAAGACAGTGAGAGGTCTATTCTGTGGTGGTAATAAAGACAGCAGTTTTTAATTAAGCCTGCACCCCTCAGCCAGTGATTGACTGGCTAGTGGCTACTGTGAATCGTCTTCTATTCAGCCTTCTCCATTCAGCCATCACTCTCTGTCTGCCTCCCTATCTCTCTGCATCTTTTTTCTTCACTGAGTGTGCAATCTCGTTTTAGGATCCCGTGGCTAAAGCTACCCTGCCCCCTTTAGCGGCATCATTGGTGAGTCTCCGGAGCCCCTTCTGCAACTAAAGACATCTTGTTTGTCTCCAACACTTTGCCTCACTATCCACACATGTACTTTTGTGTGGTTTCTTTTTCAAAAAGTTGTGTAACACTAAGGAGTAGAGAGATGACTGGTGCAGTACAGAGGTGCCACATTTCATCACGCTTCTCTAAAATGCCACTATTTTTTCAAATAAACACACATACATTACTTGCAAGGTTCGCGTGACGCGTGCATTTTTCTGTGTGTACTTGCAAATTTAAAAGTTAAAGTTATTCATGCACTGTAAGAACACAGTGGCTCTTTGAGCAGCCTGTCTTTGGCAGTCTGTCTGCTGAACAGCACTACTCTGTACTGCGAGAACTAAAGTGTTTCCCAAACAACCACTGCTCACATATATCACTGCTTATATATATGTACATATACCAGACTGTTCGTACAGCATATTTCAGAAGGTAGAGAGTTTATTTGTTGTTAAGATTTTATGCATTTGCAAATAAAAGACTGAACTTTTTAGGGTTTACATGGTGTTTTAATGATTGTACTGGAAGCAAGAATATTATAGTTGTACTGAAACCAGAATATAAACAAAACATGATATTAAAGAGAAATACAAAATCTTCACACGTCATGATTACATGTCCAGTATACATAGCATAAATGTCAACATAGCAGGACTGTCATTTACAAAAAAAGCACTTTCAGGGTGGACTGTCTACATATTATCTGGTTCCTCCAGTTAATTGCTGCTTTACTGTTTGCTACATCATGTCATTCACCATATATATCGCCTACACTCATTTCTATCTTTGTGCAATAAATATGTTTTAGTTAATCCATGCAAAACTCTTACAGTAAAGTCAACCCAAACATACATTACTCAATTAGCATTTTTTTAATCTTATTACCAATGTCCCCAAAGAAACCATATTCTAAAACATTTATTGCATGCAGCTGTGCAAGACAGGTGTTAATCCATCCATCACTTGAGAGTAAATATGCTGCTTCATGCTTACTTTACTACAGTTTTGAGACCTGGCTGCAGCACCTCCTTCAGCAACAGTACAGTCGACTTTAAAGATGGTCACCACCATACATCAGATTATCCAGTCCTAAATCCAAACCAGACTTTTGTTTGTCCTTTTTGCTCTAAGTGTGTTTCCACTTTCATCCCTCCCTTTCTAGAACTCATACTGGGAAACAAACATGGTGACTTTGGTGATGTACCTCCCCAGCTGCACTCGTCTCTCCAGCTCGCTCATCTCCACTTCTGCTTCCAACGTGGCAGGGCCTTGCACGGGGCTCACCAGCATCAGCTGACCTGTCAGACGGTCTGAACGCTGGACTGTGAAGTGGCGCCGAGCTTGCTTTCCCCCAAGCAGGGAGAAGCGAAGTGTGTCACCCAATGGACGTAATGCTGAGACCCTGAACATGACGCGGGGAGATGACAGGTTGGACACGACAGCCAGGAAATGGTAGGAGAAGGAGTTTGGGGCCTGAGAACATGCCTTGTTGTCCACAGGACAGGGGTTACGTTCACAACGCCTGGAAAAGAAGTGAAAACTGAGGAAAATGTAGCTGAAAGAGTTCATCCAAGTGTGAGAAATGGTGTTCAGTCTACGAAATCAAACTAGTTATACTGTCAAAGTTTTTATTTGGTCTAAGACTTCATCCCCATATCTACATGTTACTGTGCATCTCAAATGCAATCTTATTTGTACAATGGGGAGTGAACTTGGATGTGAAAAAATGATTAAGGATAATGCTCACATAGGCGATGTCTTGACATATGTAGCATTAGGGATTTTGGGGCAGTCCACACGGACACACTGGAAACCACCGTAAGTATTAATGCACATCTGATCCTTTGTGCAGTTGTTTTGTCTGGTGGCACACTCATCAATGTCTGTGAGGAAACATCAACACAGTAACATTTATTCAAACAGAAAAGTTAGTTGGGAATCATCATCATCATACTGTATGAGAATTACATTCTGAATTTTTTTGTGAACTGGAGTCATTTTGATAGGAGCCATTTTTGATTAAACTTGCAGTTAAATCCACTGTAAAGTTTCTCAAATGTGTGCGCTCTAAGAAAAAAGTGTTTTAATGTCTAGGGCTAGGTTTGGTGGCTTTGGTCATTAACATAATAGGCTTTCTATTACATGTAGTTTAAGCAACACAGTATATAGAAAGTATGTTATATACAAATGGGAATGTTGTACTGTGGCATTTGGCATAACAGAAACTATCTTGTAGAGTACTTAATCTAATGTTGAGTGCAGATTCTTGAAATTAAGAAAAGCCAAACGAAACACAGAAAAAGAAAAATGCGAGTGCACCTTTACAGCTGCGTCCATCGCGGGTCAAATTGTATCCGACAGGACAGGAACAGCGGTAGCCTCCAGGGGTGTTAACACAAGCATGTAAACACAGTTTCCCAGCCTGGCCATTATGGAACAGCTCACATTCATCTATATCTGAAGTGAACATTGCGCACACAGTTAACATCCTACATGGAAACATAAATGAGTGTATCTGTTTTAATTACAGGGCAGGTATTAGTCGCACCAGTGCAGGTGTTGCTGTCCCTGCCAGAGATGGTGTATCCTGGCTCACAGGTGCAGTGGGTAGTCCCCTGCACTATAGTGCAACGTGATGGACGAACAAAGGGCCCAGTGGTAGCAGCAGGCAAGGTAGCAGCAGCAGCTGTGGCGTCAGAGGTGTTTGTCATGGTGACAAAGACTGAATGAGGAAGACAGGAAAGAGGAAAAATAAGCAGTAGCTCTGTATCTACCCTGGAGCTCAGCAACGTTCATTAAGTCAATTATTGATGGACAATGTGTGACAGACATTGTTGATGTGTAGAGCATTATGATGTGAGACAGTGTCAGTCACAACTGCCAGTGTCAAATGGAATTTAAGAGGAGAGTGACTGGATTTTATCTCAGCATAAAGCTCTGACATATATTGCTTTGACAGGGCAGAAAAGTTGCCTTTTATCAGTCCAATAAAATATTGTGAGCTTTAATCCAATGTGCAGATACTCTCCATGTGTAAATTCAACATTATGTCAACAACAGTATGCTTATGATTCATGTAATTCAGTTGAGGTTTTTAACAAGTAGGCTGTTTATACATCTTTTTTCAGGGTTTGGGACAATTATATTGTACACTGAATTTTTTTCACCAAGTGAAAATGTTGGCATCACTCAGCCTTCATCTATTCACACATCTATTTTTTTTAGTCAAGATGGTTTGTCTACACTAGAACTAGACTAATAAAAAAGATGCAATATAAGCTTAATGCCGATAAGCGATAAGAAACAGAGTTTATTTTTCAACTGTAAAATGTCCTGCTCTGTACATATCATATCAAAATACTTTACAAAACTAATTTAAGGGATCCATATCAGAAATGTTTGGAAATATTATGTGTGTATATATTAACCGAAATTATTATCAGACATTATCAGAACTTTAAAACTCTCAAATATTGACATCGGTATCGGCCATAAAAATCCAGTATCGGTCACACAGAGTGCCTACACTGTTACCTACAGTAACAAACTGTATGTTGGCGTGGAAATATTAAATAAACAGAGAAAAACAAAACAAACTGGGCTCCAGAGATTCACAGTTTCTGTTTGTGCGTGAACTCAACCATCCACATCAGGGAGCAGACCACTGCCACTCAACCAGCATCGTCTTAGACTTCAGGCTGGAATTTAATAAAACCCACTTTGTGGTATGTAGCACTGCCTTGTATTGGCAAGCCAAACCACCAGCCAATGTAATCTCCTTTAGCAGACTGGAAGGATTTGGATACTAGCCTATAAAACATTTGCTCTGCAGTAAAGTGTTGTTTTGAAAACTCATTTGTTATATGTGCTGTAGGTCCCAGTATTAAGATATCAAACCATTTGGTGCAACTACAGGCCGAATCTAAATGTAAACAGCAGTAAGATGGTGAAATAAAACTACATCTCCAACATATGTGTGTGGTCTGATTATGTAGTGTATTATACCTACATGTTGGCACAGGGCTCTGACAGGTGGCTCCAGACCAGCCTTTGGCACATACACAAGAGAACTGGTTCACTTCATCCACACATGTCCCACCATTCAGACACGGGGAGGC
Source organism: Siniperca chuatsi (assembly GCF_020085105.1). Lineage (NCBI taxonomy): Eukaryota > Metazoa > Chordata > Actinopteri > Centrarchiformes > Sinipercidae > Siniperca > Siniperca chuatsi. The sequence continues at coordinate 18,903,878 of NC_058042.1, forward strand.
TGCACACTCATTGATGTCTGAGGGAAAAGACAGAAAAGGAAGGTTATACGAGGAAACTCCATTGCTACCTTTGAACCTTCTAGAAACACAAAGACATATGCAACAAAACACTGATTAAAGATAAGAGAACATGACATCATGGCATATGTATGTTAGAGAGCAAATAAGGAAAAAATGGAGCAGATGAGTTAATGTTAGGTGCAGCCAAAGTGTAGAGGAAACCCTGTCTTGATCAAACAGCCTTTGAGCTGTTGTCTTAAAGTCAGCGAGCTGTCAGAGGACATAGAGGTTGGAATATCACATGTCACAGCATTCAATAAGCTCTCTGGACAATGACCAAAGTACATAAAGAGGAAATATGATCCTGGGTCACATATGAAATGTATCTCACTCTACGTAGAAAAACGTTGGTGACATGCATAAAGCACAAAAAGAGGAATGGCAATAGAGAGCAGGAGAGGGGAAGGTTACAAAGGGGACGATGACAGGGTTGTAAAAGTGATCAGTGGGTTAGATAACAGGGTGAGTGGTGGTCAGGGTGAAGAAGAGGAGAGACACAGGATGAGGAGGAAGCACTGGAGAAAGTGACCATCACAGTGAGGCCAGGTAGCAGAAGATCAGTGCTGGTCTCTCACCTCGGCAGGTAATCTGCTGGCCACTCCAGGTCAGGCTTTCCTGACAAAGCCTGCTCTCTGATCCCACAAGTTCATAACCAGGGTCACACAGAAAGTGAACCTCATGGCCCACGCTGTGTGACTTCCCAAGTTTTCTCCCATTGATGGGTGCGTCCAGTTTTGGGCAGGTACCTGTTCGAAAAGTAGAAGGTGATAAAAAGGGATGGCAGATATTTCAACATCTAACATTTGAATAAATCAGTCTTTCTGAGGATTTTGCTTACTGTTGATGGCTCTTGTGGTCTGCTTCCCTGCGCTGCCTTGCAACAGGTTTATTTTCTTCTTCAGGTTACGCAGACTCTGCAAGTACGAGGCTTCATGGGCTGACAGAAGCTTCTGAACCTGCTTCAGAGAGCCCTGTATTTCCTGTCTATTGGGACAGTCCTGGAACAAAACAGAGAGGACGACTCATTTCATTAAATGTTGATTAATATTTCAAAACAACTTATGTTATGTTGAGTGTATCACAAGTATAGAATTTTTATTATTTGCTACAATGTTGCAAATAAAAGTGTCTCCACATAATTGTAAGTACTTTCATTCAATCATTTTGATATGAGAAGATTGTGATTTTTGTTAACACTGCATTCTTCTAAGACATAGGAGCATTTAAGAGTATATTGCACTATATATAGTGTTAGTATTTGGTTCTTGAAAACTACAGATGTTGTGTTAAAACTTTTTATGAGTTTTCTCAAAAAGGAATGCTGTTTTTGCTGAATTTAGGAATACAGAAAAGCTACTCCCCTGGCTCAGGTAAGTTTAAAATAAATATTTGTCATCATGAAAAAGAGTCCGCAGGACCACAAGCCAGTGATGTCATTGACGTGTTAGCCAGAGAACTAACTTTCCATTCATTCACAAGACTCAAAAGGATGCTAAAGATTTTTACAACCAAAAGATCTTTATTCTTTTAATGGTGTCTGAGCCAGAAAACCTACAAATGGTTTTGTAACCACACATTCGCCTTTTCATTGCACTCAATCATTATGTTGCATTTGTACAGTTCTGTCTATGATTGAAATTGCAGTTCCCAGACAACAGATTACCTTACATAAATTGCATTTGTATGTTTTTTCTTTGTGCTTCCCTTGTAAATTTTACTGGAAGGGCAAAAACATTCTGATCACCTCAAACGCCTATGGATACCTGAGGTTACACTCCCAAAGTAAATCTATTGATTTATCACTCAATTGTGCCAGTAGATGGTTTAATTAAAAGAACATTATTATATAAAATCACAGTTGTATCCAAAACTTGAAAATCTGAGTGAGCTCCACTGCACATAAACAAATGAAAGTCTGCTGAAGGAGTGCACTTGAAGACCTGTGCAGCACAGAGACTGGGCTGTTATATGAGGGAGTAAATGCAGTAGGATCAGAGTATGTTTGGCCACTGTAAGTATTTTCAAGCAGGAACCTCCTCCTCTCAAAACTAGATACTGTAACTCAGTCATTAACACAGGAACACTCACTGAAAGTAACCAGTTTACTATTCTTGTGGAAGTAGTTTTTAGTTGTGAACATCTTAGGAGAGGGGATGAAATCAGCAAATTAGCTATCAGCTATTTAGCTTGCATTATGGGTAATCACTTGCTCTTCATAATGTGGTGGATTTAGGGTTTGGGGTCAGTCATTCGGGTATAAACATCCTCAGCATAAACATCACCTGTGTTACAACCTCCCTTTCTATTGGCTGGAGGGGCAAGGGAGTGGCACTGACTTGTTTTCTATCCATTCAACAGTGTCATACTCCTTCTGCCCTGTCCTCTCATGCATGTTTTCAGACAACCAATTAGTGTTTTTCGTCCAGCCAGAGTTATGTAAGAAGAGTCAATATTTGTTGAAAACACCTTTCTGATTTGGACAGAACTTCAGTCGGTCGGGGGGAGCTGGCTGGTGTTTATAGTGTAGCTGTCAAAGGCCTCTTTCTGCCTGTGCTACGCAACATTTCTCATGGCTTCATGTTAACTGTGTGACAGTGTGTAGGAGGCATGCAGTACTGGAACTCAAGATTACAGTACAGTACTATTAAATCTAACCACATAACCAACTTTGAAACACTGAAATGCAACTTTAAACAACACACACATACACTCACACACGTATATACAGGACCTAAACCATCCAACTCACGTTCTTATTCATAAGCACATAAACATGTTGGCCATCTGTCAGTAACACCCATGCAAAGACACAGACATGCATACAGAGGCCCAAAGAGAGTCATTCACAGACTGATGCAGCTTTTTGGAAAAGTTAAGCAGGATTGCAGTGAAGCACAGCATAGAAATATTGAGTGTATTCAGTGGAACCTCTGGGGTCTTGTTCCTGAAGCTTGCATGCAAAGTGAAGGTCACTTAAAGTTTGCTGTATCAAAAACTTTCTATGTAATGCCCAGCAGGAACATTCACAGTTGGACCTGTTGTGTACTTAAGAGGAGAGAGGTTACTCAGGTTTGAGCAGTTTTTGCTTTTCAAGCCATGCATTTTGGAATCACTTGATCAATTCAATAGATAGAAGGATGTAATTAATTAACATGTTAGCCTGTGACATTGCTCTCACTCACCTGTCCAAAAGTAGGGTGGAGCGAGCAGAAACACAACAAGGTGATGACAATCCCAAACATGTTTCCACTGATCCCAATTCAGTCGACGATCAGTCCTCAAATGAGTTAAAAGTTGCCGGCAGTGTGAACTCTGAGTGTGTGCAGGGACTCCAGGTGAGAGAATGACCACAGTTGGCAGTGGAAAAGCTGCTGCAGCGAACCACTGCGGAATGTTGGGTTTACTCTTCAGGAGCCAATCAGGGAAAGAGACCTTAAGAAAAATGTGACCACATTATTATCCCTTTACTTAATTTGGAGTGCACTTCTTCTCTGGTCAAATCAGCTTAGTTTATATCTTGTTTAAAGAGAAGTGGAAAAAAACTGAACTTTGCATGAAAATATGTTCTGGATCATGTAGGTTACAATCCATCCAGAAATATGAGATGAGTATAATCATTCTGAAGGATGCAGACATGTAGCACTTTGCTTTGCAAAATATAAACAAAAGGCTAATAACACAAAACTTCAAAACACAGGATTAAAACTATCACTAGTTTATAATGTTTTCTGATGTTATTAAAGGCTTGTTTACAGCAATAATATTTGTGAACACAAGAATAAACCAAGCCAGTGTTGTCAGTTAAATTTAGATGAAAAAATACATAGTATTTAGAAAGCTGCATTTGCTGCCAGTGATGGAGAGAAACTACAGAGAAGCCCTCGATATATTAATACATGCATTCTTGTCCTGTATATTAGTTGGACTGAACAAAACAACACACACATTTTTCTCACGTTCACAGGGGCCATATCTGACATGACTATATCATGATGATGGCCTCTGGGCAGCGATATAGCCTTGACAGTGGGGTCAGGGAATACAACAAGATGGATGAAGATGACAGATAGGAAAAATTTATTTTCCCTTTATATATCATTACTGCAGGCCGATAACAATGGTGATTTACAGCTGTGAAAAGACTTCCCTTATTTTTTCTAACCATATACCACCAGTAAATCCAAAAAATTTCTACTCAGCTCTCTGTTACTGTTTTGAAACTCAGCACGCTTCACAGTTGACTTATAAACAGCAACAGTCAGTTTTATATAAATATATATATATATATATATATATAAATTCTTACATCTGAGGTTAAGGTGGAGTATGGTAAAACAATAAAACATAATAAAGGGCCCTCTAGGGTGCCCTATTGTGTGTTTTTGTTACAGAGGTGTAGTAGTTATACTAATTGGAGTCACATAAAAAAAGAGTCCGCCACTGGCTATGAAGGAAGAAAAATAAATTTGACCAAACTTGCGGAAAATCCGATCATTTTAATTAATGGTGAAGATGCGAGTATGACTCAGTATAACGATGCTGCTGAGAAAACATTTATTGTGGATCAGCTAACACCACAGCAGTTCAAAGAGTAATGAAGAGGCTCAGGCTCTTGAGTACTGCTTTGAGCTTAAGCAGGAAAAAGTGGTTCCTTTGGTAGTTGGAGTCACCTGAGAAATCAGCTTAGTGAGAGGCTGTGTCTGACTGAGCCCAGAACAGCCTGCGTGCACAGCTGTCGTTTGGCTCAGCAGGGTCAGACAGTCTCTTACTGATGTAGCAAAATCGAAGAGATAAGAAATAACTGGGCAGCCTGGGGACTGAATCCTCATTGCAAAATACATTCAGCCCACAGGGAAGAGGACTGAGTGGGAGTCTATTGTGTTGGGCTGCAGTCATCTCCAGACACTGAATCATCCCACAATGTGCAAATCATGATTCATGCTTCCCACACTGGGTCCATAAAAAAACATTGTCACCATGTCTAAACAGACACCCAGACAGCTCCATCCTGTACCTTTCCACACTCAGACCCATCTAGTCATTTTGTACCAAAAATATCACAAACACATTTTGCTTAAAGGGGGCTCCTGCACCTCAGCCTGTTGATGGCTCAGGAATAAAGCGTCATCTGTGGTGATTCATCTGAATGATGGACATCAGTCTCTCAAAACAAACTTTTCCCTCATTTAACAATGATGAACACCCAACCAGGAGTACACCGCTCTTTTTGTCATTTAGATCGGGAAATGATGAGAGAGATGATTAAAGAAATATGTTTTTTTCCTCACTGACCATGACACTGGTAACCTGCTGTCAGTGGTGAAAAGTAGGCTAAGTATTTACATTTAAATGTACTCACGTACTATACCTAAGTACAGTTTTAAGGTACTTTACTTGAGTATTTCCATTTTATATTACTTTATTATTCTAAACCACTACTTTAATAGAGATAACACTTGTACTTTTTACTCCACTACATTTATTTTACAGCTATTGTCCTACTTTACTGATCACAATTTTACACACAAAACACATGATCAGTTTATAGATGTGTTGTTATAGATTAAAGTACCCAAGAGTCAAAACTCGGCCAATTACAACATTAAAAAGCTGCATACATGTTGAATGAATTAATCAGTGATTATATACCAATAACATAATTTTTATAGAATTGTAACTCACTAAAAGAGGACACATACTTTTTGTCATGCAAAACTCTAAATGCAAGACTTTAACTTTTAATGTAGCATATTTACAGCATAGTATAGTTACTTTAAGGATTTCAATACTTCTACCACTATCTGCTTTGATGTCTGCACTATAAAGTGAAGTAATTAAATAAAAAATATATGAAACATTTTAATCTATTTCCAAAGTGTAAAATTTATTTTTAATGTATATTTTATTCTGTTTAACAAAACAGTAGTTGTACAGTATTGAACATATTTTTGCCCATAAATATTTCAACCTGAAACTTTCCCTTTCGTTCTTTTAGAAGGAGAGGTCAATCTGAACTTTCTATAATATCCTCTATGTGGCTGATGAGGACCTATTGTTCATTATTCCTTTTGCATGTTTGCTTCCACCTGCACTGCAAAAAGTGCAAGAATAAATTGGGGCATCTTTTAGCGTGGATTACTTTCCAAAACAGACGGATTAGAGTAATAGCCTAACGATCAAATGAAATATAAAAAAGTTAACGACATTCTACAGTAATTATACAGTCGGAGTAGTGAACGCTCTTTGAATAGAGACATGTGCTCTGCTGCAGCCCGGGGTGAAAGCTGGTGAAGAGAAAAGAGGGAGGAGAAGAGCAGGGAGGCAGGATAACTGAGAGCAAGTGGCCACTGTTGTTGGAGACACTTCTGGAGTTCACAATGGGGTCTGTAACAGCTTCCCGGTGTTTGGATCTGTTTGTCGTTTTGTCTCTGCTGCCTCCGTGTATCTACGCCAACCGGATTATCACAGACACACCGGACCTCCAGATGTCCACCACCACCGGTAAACACTTTAACTTGTGCACGAGTTAGGTGGCCTCGAGGGACAGTTTTCTAAAGAGACCTCGTAGTGCAGGATCACCTTCATCAACTTGCGCTCATTTTGACTGCTGAATATATTTAAATTCTTGATGTAAATTAAGTTACAGCAAGTCAGTCTAAGAGAATACAATTTTATAAGAGGAGGTTTTTATCCCATGCTTGCAATCAGGTGGCAATCCTTTAGGCTGTGTAGCTCAAGTGGGCATTCTTGTCCAAATCCATCTGGCAAAGCACCAACAGCCCAACTTTTCTGTCTTACTGTCTGCTGTGCTATACAGACGTTTGGCATCAGCTTAACAAATTACAATTTTGATGGGAGCCTACTTTGCCAAACACATGGCAATTAAGGGGAGATGAATCCCTACTCTTTGGTGAAATGTGCTCAGATGTAATAAGTAACTTAAGGGAGTAAAATAACTGAATTTGATGAATGACAGGTCAAAGTCTAGTCTAAAATGTTATTTATCCACAGTCCGCCCTTATATTAATGATTAAGGATTTCAAGCCCAATTTAATCTGAAATAGGGATTGCAAAGTAAGGCACATTGTTAACACTTTACTCTAGCCCCTTTATCTATAAGCAGTGTATAAATCAATAATAAATTGTTTACAACACATTATAATATAGTTTTAAATTTGATCAATCTTCAGCAATTATAACTTCTCCTATGAAGACACGTTTTATATAATTCCAACTGTGTTATACTGTCATTCATTATCCATTTACACCAGCATGTTTAGATATGTTTATGAATGCTAATAATATCCGGATAATTTTTCTTACCTTGGAATTATTAATGGGGAATGTAGTGATATAAGCTTAAATCATCCTGAGTTTGTATAATGTGAATATCATGTGTGTCTGTACATTAACAGATAATTAGGGCATTTTAAAATCAGTTTATAGGGATGCTTGTTGACTCAGTATATGACAAAAATTGTAAAAATATTGTTTGGAGTTTTGTGTGAGTTGAAATGCGAGTGAACCTGTAACTGACTGTATTAACCAGTGCTTCAACCTTACACACACACACACATACACACACACACACACACACACACACACACACACACACACACACACACACACACACACACACTCGCTCTGACACACACTCAAACATCCCGCCAACACATTTGCATTCCGTTGCCATAGCAACGGCAGTAGAGGTGTAGTAAATGAGCGTTTCTGTTTTCTTCCAGGGCTTGGGGTGAAGGAGCACTCGCAGATTGTTGTCCAGCACAATAGGCTGCGCAGCTGGGTCAAACCCATGGCAGCTAACATGCAAAAAATGGTTTGTGGCATCTATTGTCTGTTTCTTCAATGTGTGTTTGAATGGTATGAATGCTGTCGCCTAAATGTGAGTTTAAGGCAATTTAACATTATTGATTTGTTAACAGTCTGCACTCTTGTTAATAAAATAGAGGTAGTACACTGTCCACACTGCTCATTTTCACACCGAAGTTTGCAAAGAGTTACTGCTCTGTACTGTACAGACTCTGTCTCCCTGCATTAGTGGAAGACATTTTGCCACATGTTGCAAACTTAACCGATAAGCTTTTGAGTTCAAACAAGCTTGCATCTTCCAGTGCAAAGCCCAGATAAAAACAGTAATGATAATGATGATGGTGTCAGTTATTATCAGACATGGGTTTTGTAAGGGTGTGTTGATCTGGATGTGAGCCAACAGTTCTGAGAGGACAACAATAAGAGCAATCCAGAAACTTAGAGCTCTGTTTTTATTGTTTTTCTATCTAACTACACCAGGTACAGTAGCAACATAGTCACAGGCAAAGCACAACATCGCACACAAAGAACTTGATCAACAAAAAGTCTGTTTCTCTGACAACAACATCTATGACCAGGAAGGACACTTGAGAGTGTGACCATTTGCTTTGGTCCCTGTGCACTTATACAGTTCAAAAATATTCCTTTTTCAAAAGTGGAGTCACTAAACAAAGGCATGGATATAAAAGGTTTTTAGTTGAGCTGTCTTGCTCTGTAGTGCTGATAGTCTCAACAGTGTGAAATAGTAGTGTTAGTGCACCATTTGTTCTGCTCTGCTGCAGGCTGAGTGATAGTGTGGACAGTTAGAGCAAAGCCAAAATCAATTAGGTGTGCATAGTCTTGTGAGGGTCACACAACCAAATAACACCAATGAATCTTCTTTTTTTTTGACCAGAATAAGAATAAAACTAAGCAACATTTTTAATTTGTTAGTCTCTAAATACTAATGATGCTTATACAGAGCGATAAAACAGTTAGAGTCATAGTGAGGTGTTGCTGAATGTTCAGCAATTCTTAAAATGATTTTTTGACTCAGGTTTTTCTAATCCCACTCTCTGCAAAACACCCCAGCTAAATCCTCTTCCTATCTTATTCCATCTATTGCTTTGCTGTACAACGCTTATCTGCACAACTGTCTTGTCTGCATGTGATTATGACCAAGAGGTAACGATGGATTATGAGACTCACAATGCACAAGATATCCTCTGGGCCTAATATGAGATTTGTGCCAGGGAAAACTGTCACTTTGTCATAGATTACATCCTCAAAGCCACCCGCACAGACTGAGCCCCTTTCTTCGACTGCTCTTCAGCCTCCGAGAACTGTCCTCAACTGATAAGGCGGTAATGAGAAAAAGAGGATGTGGATAATCATTCTGCATTCACAACTCTGGTATTACAGGTAATTTCCCTGTGAAAACCCTCAGAGGAAGATTTGCTGAGCTGAAGAGGCATATTAAAGAGCTTTACTGATAAACGTTAAAAGGCTTAAAGCTGTGTTTGTGAATATCTGAATAAGGAGGTTTTTTTCCTCACAGAGGAACGAACCAGTAAATGTTGTGGTGAGATTGTGTTGAAGTGATTATAATATAGTCCTTTAGGCTTTGCTTTCAGGGTGAGATAAAATACTAATATTTTAGGAATGAATGATGCTCCTTTCTTTCTTACCCAATGCCCTATCTGCAGGTTTTCTTTGCGCTCTTGAAGCTAAGAAGTATTATGAGGTCATACTGTCGCCCTCAGAGACAGAAATTAAAGTTAAGTATTTATTTTTGATATGTAAATCATGACCTCTGTTTGTGAGATTGTATCTTATTAATCTCTCTCAGAACTTCTCAAACTCCAACACTTCATTTTGACGCAGCTAGGGTGAAAAAAACAGACCTGCAGAGCTTCACAGCAAAATATGGAACTTTATTAATTTAACTAATTCAGCATACAACAATATAGCAGTTGTTGATTGTGCCACAAAGATGGCAAAACAGAGTATAAACACACATATTTCTTTGTGAGACATTCAAATCCCTCAGCTGATATAACATGACATCCCTTAAAATGAAATGCCTTAGATGAAATATTGCCCGGTGACCTTATACCCCTCTGGTGGCATCAAAGTGCGAGCCGGTGACTTTGGAGCAGAGTGAACAATGAACTCAAGGGAGCTCAGCCTTTCTACACCACACATCAGTGTCATACCTCTGATGTCTAATTTCCAAACTCTGTCTAACCATACAGAAAAAGCAGTTGGACATTAGACATTAGATTAGATCATTGAGGTTCCATCTTTAAAAGACTGCACAGGCTGTGAAATGTGACAGGAAATACGAAGAGGATTCCCTCAATGTTCGTAGAATACAGGAAACTGTCACTTAAGATAAGACAACAGCTACAGACATTCAAGCTTTGCTTCTTTGACCTAAATGAGAGTCTAATTTATCAAGGGTACCACTTTCTAATAAGGCAACATTTACAAAAGGTTTATGCATAGTAACTAAACTTTTCTTATGATACATCCATGGTATTTATCATCAACATCTAGTTTAACATTAGCCCTGTGGAGCTGCAGGGTTCAGACACCCTTCAACAAAACTAAGTAATTCCTGAATGTACTGTAGGTTAACTAGTGCCTAACATTAGTAAGCCAGCTAAGAAGACCCAACATGTAAACACATTCTGCAGCGGTCTCTGGACGTGAATAAGTTGACGCTCAAAATGTGGAAGTAAAAGAGACTTACTGAGGGAACTGTACTGAAAAAGTAATTATATTACTGTAATAAGTAATGTGTTACTTCCCAATACTGCCTCTGATAAAGCCATTATTTTCAATTTATAAACCCATATTAAAGGATTTATTATTATTATTATTATTATTATTATTATTACTATTATCTACAAGAGAGTTTAAAATTGACCTGTCCTCTTAAGAGGTATAATAAATTAAAGATGTGGTAGTGAAAAAACAATAATCATTCAACTTCACTCATTTGTTTCATTTCATTCATTTATTATATTTTTTCATACTAAGCTTGAATCTGTAACTTTCCACATGTTGTTGCCTTTTCTAGTAGTGAGAGTACCTAAAGTGATGTTTGTACTACAGCAAATATGGCAGAGTGATTGTGGAAAGTTTATGTGGAAACCAGTTGTTAATTTGAATCAGCCACTGCAAATCTTGAAAAATGTGCCGCTTAGTGAAGCCAGTGTGATGAATATTTCTTGTTGGTAATTATTTATGTAATTGCTTATTAATTATTTGTTCTAGTAAATAATCAATTATTCATGTAGAATTAAAAGGCTTCACAATGCCTTCATATGTATCAGTTTGCAAAAATATGTAATGTGTTCGGGATGTCTGTTGGACGGCTGCTGGAAAAGTGCTACAAAAGTTTCATGGGCTTCTGACGGACATGGGGCAGCTGAGAGATGACCTGTGACAAGGCCGTCTGCCAACTTCAAATATTAATAATCAAATCTGACAGGACTGTACATGGTTATTATAATCTGAGGGTTTGTTGGACCCTAATACTGAAAACTATAGGGGAAGAGTTGAAAACCTTAGATTTTATCAAACAGATCTGCTTTTAAATAATTTAATCAAAAAACAGAGGAAGCTTCTGAAACACACAGATACAGTAAAGTAAATTTAACATCAGCTTCTTCTGACTATAGTCAGTGTGCTGATTAGCAGTAGAACTCCCCTGTGTGCATGCAAGATACTGCCAGAGAAGGCTTAAATATGTGTAGCAAAATTAAAATGTCCTAGTTTTTATTAATTTTTTTACTGTAATTGTAAAAAATGAAAGATGTGCAATGATATTATTTAATATTTTTATTGTCTTTATAGGAGTGGAATGAGAAATTGGCCTTACTTGCAAAGGAGAGAGCAGCATTGTGTCACACAGACCCCTCCCCTCAACACGCCTCATCTTTCAGTCACGTTGGCTGGAACACACATCTTTCTGCTTATGGTGTCACCTCATTTTCTGACGTCATTCACACTTGGTTTGAGGAGGGGACAGATTTTCTCTACTTGAGTGGGCAATGTAGAGAGAACGCCACCTGTCAACACTATACGCAGGTATTAACAAGCAGATATAAACTGTACCTATGTTTATGTGAAGTCGTACTTTTACAGACACCTCATAGATATTTGTATTTGTGTTTAAAAGTGCTGATGTAGTGTGTCTCAACTATCTGTTGTTGTGTAGTTGGTGTGGGCCACTTCCAGTAACGTGGGCTGCGCCAGCCAGCTGTGTCTGAGAGGAGGAGACCTCTGGGAGCTATTTGTCTGTGCATATTACCCTGGGTAACAATTACAAAAAATTTAAATGTTAAATGAATCTGAGAACAACATGGTTAAAAAAAGCTAATTAATTAATACATTTTAAATAAATACAGACTATCTGCAATCCAGCTCATTATGCTGTTAAAAAAACAGCAATATTGATATGAAAGGTTGTTGCAAGTCCCTGCATGTAGAAAAAAACAGTTAATGATTACAGTTAAGACTTTATCTACTGCATTATGATCCACATTTACTTTATTTCACTCAGTATTAGTACTGCTTTCCAGGGAGTCCTTGGTACATATATTAAAAAGAAAACATTACGTGAAACTACCTGCATGAAGGTCTCAGAATGTGATTATTCTAAAATCAAGTCCGTGTTCTGTGTGGAGATTTTATTGGACATTTTGAACATTAATATGGTTTTAGCCCCCCTACCACTCCTCCAGATCTTGTCCGATTGTGTGTCTCTTAGAATATGTGTTCTGCAATATATATTTGTGTTGCTGTAGGGGTAACTGGGAGGTGAATGGATGGCTGGTGATGCCCTATAAGATGGGGCTGTACTGCTCTCTCTGCACCTCTTCCATGTCTGGCTGCTTTAAACTGTGGGACCATGTAGGTGGATTATGTGGTAAGACAATATATATATAGGTTGCTACAGAAGCAAACTTTGCTGTCATTTGACATTCAAAATATATTTCTGAGGGAGCTCTTTGATATAAGATTTAATGGGTTTCATTAGGGCATTCCACATGGAATTGAAACAGACATGCATGTCATTATCATAGTATTTTTAAAAGGATTAAAATGGAATTTTCAATTTTCTACTACTATTACCTCTACTGTGGTTATTTCCATTATATGCTCTTCAAGGCCATTTCGGCACATCTACCATCAGTGTCATGTTTAGTGATAGGTAGCAATGCAAATTAAGCCCAAATCACAAAGATCACAGCTGATTTGGAAAAAAATGACCAGATGTACAATTTCCAGATGTGCAACGTACATGTTTGTGCTTGCGTTTATGTGTGTGTGTTTGTTGGTGTGCATGTGCATTTTTTATCAGAGATTCCAAGGAATCCGTGTCGTATGAGCTGTGGTCAGCATGGCCATCTTAACATCTCATCCTGCAAGTGCAAGTGTGACCCTGGCTTCACCGGACGCCTCTGTCAGGGTACCAGCATCAACATCAAGTGTAGTAGCATCTAGATAATATACATATTGGTATCAGGCCTCATTAAATGAGTCTGTTCTCTATATGTTAGTATTTTAATATTCAAAGTAGAGAGGCAGATTTCACTGTATCAAGTGTTTGTTTTTCAGTGCGGTGCAGTGTGCAGTGTGTACACGGTCGTTTCAAAGAAGAAGAATGCTCTTGTTTGTGTGATCTTGGCTATGGTGGTGCTGAGTGTGCAGGTAAGTGCAGTGTGCTTTGCCTCTTTCTTGCTACATTCTATATTTATCTTTAAGGGATGCCGAGTCTGGTGACATGATGAAAACAACAAAATTATTTTGAGTTGATTTAGGTTTTATTTATTAATTTCCTTGAACATAATTCTGCAAATTGAATCCACATTTACAATTGTATTGCCTCAAAAGATTACAATATATTTAAGTTTGTTCCGTGAACCTGAGCCATGGTGGATGGTCAGTATCATTATTGTTCTTTTCAGTTGAATCTTGTCTTCCAACAGAGAAAGTGCAGTTTCCCTTTCACAGCTGTGATGTGATGATAGATGGTGATTGCTTCATGGTGTCTTCAGAAGCCGACACCTACTATGGAGCCAAGAGTCACTGTCAGGTGAGAGACAGGTGTGTGTTGCTCACTGAGAGAGTGAGACAAGCGCTACAGCCATAGTACATCATAGAAATCTATATAAGGACTTTCATTCTGCTTTCAATTTGGCCTTTTTTTTGTTTAAACCACCAGGAACGAGGGGGTATTCTAGCTCACATCCACAATCAGAAGGTTCAGGACATCCTGGCGTTTTATCTCAGTCAGCTGGAGACAAGCAACGAGGTCACCAACACTGACTTTGAGACAAGAAACTTCTGGATTGGTACAGTCGTTTAACTGGGTCATCCAAATAAATGTTTTCTAACACCACCATATTAGGTGGCAGACTACGCTGTCGTTTGGACCAGATGTACTGCCAGGTGGAGGTTGTGGAGATGCTGCACGGATAAAACAGCAATGTTTTTGCTCCACAGGTTTGACATATAAGCCTCTGAAAGACTCATTTCGCTGGGACACAGGAGAGATCCCCAGATACAGCAGCTTTGCCTTTGGGCAACCTGACAACCAAGGGTAAGAGACACATTTACTAACAGACATTAGCTACTGTAGAGTACATCATAAACAGAGACGGCCTAGTGCAATGAAGCTAAACAAACAGACAAGCACATGAAAAACAGATCATCTGAAAGGAAGAAAATTACTTTTTTGGTTGGAGCTCAGGCTTTTTTTAATCTGTAGATGTGTCTACATATGTACAATATGTATGTCTTAAAAATTATTGCAAGAGATTACTGTAGTTGGGTCAATCAATTGTTTTCATCTCTGAAACAAAATCCAACTTTTAAATAGCACTTAAAATTACATTATCCACCAAGGGTGTCTCAAATAAATGACATTGTTATATATGAACTAAACAGAAGACAGTGATGTTGGCTGACCTGCAACCTTCACCCTGACCACTAGATGTCTCTCTCTTTCTGTGTCTCACTCACTCCATTCCTCTGATCTATCTATCTATCTATCTATCTATCTATCTATCTATCTATCTATCTATCTATCTATCTATCTATCTATCTATCTATCTATCTATCTATCTATCTATCTATCTATCTAAACAGCTATTATATCTGGAAGCAATAACTAGTTCTATATAAACTATAAAACTAGTTATTATATCAGTAATTACTAGTTTTAATCATATAGTCATGTGTAAATGTAATACAGTAAATTACATTACAATAAAAATTGCAGCGTCCTCTGCTGGTTCCTCTGCTTCATACCGCTTCATTAGAAATTCAAACAAACAAAACTGGTCTGAAAAAGTTTCAAAGGTTTTTTCCCCTTCAACTTTAAAGTAAACCTTTCTAATTGGCAGCTCAAAAAACCTCAGCATACAGAGTCACTTACTCCTTCTCTTTCTCTGTCTAGCTTTGGAAACTGCGTGGAGCTGCAGGCATCAAGTGGCTTTAATTGGAACGACCAGCGCTGTAAAGCGCAGAACCGATACATTTGCCTACATGGTAAGTCTCCTTTTGGGAGAGGGCGGATGAAAGTGCTGAGAGGTAAAAGTAAAGTTCTCTTTTATACAAAATGACCACCCACTGTGATCTGTTGGACTTTCCTGCTAACCACTGAGTCACTGCGTCGCCCTACAAATGTGAGGTGAGGAATATAAGACTTGCCATTGTTGACATACTTTGGGCACAAAACCAAATAGCTGATCACTGATAGCATTGCTTTTTATCTTGCCTCTGAAAACTATACACATTTGGCTGCACTTCTTCAACTGCAGCAGCATGTCCACAGATGACTTGCAAGGGAGACTGGCTTGTCCTCTCATATTTCCCCCAAAACTTGCCATGTTACTTTCTGTCCTGCTCCAACTGTTTCACTGCAAAAAACCCCACCAGGCTCTGGACTTTATGGTGAAACAGGCCTGTCTCTTCAAAACTATGGCGCAATTAGAACAGGATTTATTGCAGGTGATATGTGTGTCTCTTGACAAAAAAATTCCTTTGCCTGAGTATGATTGGTGGTGGTGGTAACTGGCCATTCTGGGAAAGTGTCTCCCAGATGGTACTGGGAATGGGCTCCTGCCATCACTGCAGAGGGGACCTGGAAGGTGGCTGACTTGAGAAAATATGTGGGTGTTTACTAGAAGTGGTTTTTTGAGCTTTTTTATTTTTACTTTATGAGACTTAGCCGTGAAGTAAATGTGAAGGCCAGAAACCCTAAACAGTGAACTAAAAGTGGCTCAAATCGGTGAGCTGCAGACTCTGTGTTTAATATAAAAAATAGCATTACCTATTTCACAGCCTCTGTCACTGATAATCACAGCAGGGTGAAGTGTAAAATGTTAATCCAGTGTGTCCATTAATGATGTGAACACAACATTGAAATCTCTGTGTGGTCCTGCCTACACATTTAAACACGGCACTCAGTCTAAATCAATGGCACTCAGTGCTCACCATCAAGAGCCTTTGAACAATCAATATACGTCAGCTCCACAAAGTCCTGCAGTGTTTAGACACATATACCACTTACATTGATTGTAAGGAATGAGATGGTGGCAGATGTTTAGTTTTGCCCACTTGTTTGTGTCTTTTCAAGATGTTGGTGTGTAATCTGGTATTGATCACTCATAGCTGAAAGAGTGATCTGCTCTGAATGTGGTCAACGTTGCTAGGACAGCATTTTTACAACCTGCTTTTTTGAAGACTTCTTAACTGTTGTGCGGTGTTTGTATTTTTGTCATTCACCCAATGTTCGTGGGTCTGGTGGACCCACAACATTAGTAGGGTTTTAAAACAATAAAACCATAACAATTTTTGTAAAAATACTTAGATGTTGACTTAAGCAATAGACAGCATATATGGTTAAAATTTGCCATTTACCACTGCAAGATCAGATTTATTAATAAAAATGCTCTTAGTTTTTGTGATACAATGTGATCTTTGTAAAAAAAATCTATTATAATCAAGACGGTGGAATAAATCATGTTTATCTTGAACATACAAATGAAAGGTTTTTTAAAATCAATAATGATGTTTATTGCTTTGAACTGAACAAATGGAAAGACTAATTTTGCATGCAGTCTTAAATTAATGAACACAAATTCATGCTGGTCTACACACCACATGACTGGCAGATTTGTACTGCACACACACATGCAACAATATCATTAACACTTACTCCACTCAGGGTTCAATGGGTAGGGTTTCTTCTTTTGCAACTGTAGCCAGTCACCAGCTTGTCTAAATTGTCTACCCCTCCTTTTGTAGCATTGTAATCCATTATGATTTCTGGTCTTTGATGCTCCTGGTCATAGATTCTCCCATCCCTATGCAGCATACTCATGAGTACCAGATTTTTGTCTTTCTTTGGCATTTGGACACCAGGGATGTGTCGGCTGTCTACTCAGCAACTGAGGTGGGAGCTCTGGCTTCTTTTTTCATTGTGTTCTTACCATCGTTAGCTTCCTCTTGAGGAATCCAGGACCCACACACCACATATGTAATGTAAATGTGTACAGTGTGCATGTGTTCTTTTACACGTTCTTCACAGAAAATTAGCCCAGGCCAATGAGTTTCACGTTGAAAAAATGTTATACAATTTTTCTTTTAGTGAACATTGAAAATGGGTCCCACAGACCTGAACACCACACAAGAGCTAACGTCTATCTCTTTGTAGTTTGTGTTGTAAAGCAGTAGATCATGAGAGGGTTTGAGAGACTGATTAGATCTGCGGTAAATAAGCTACTGCAGAGGTCATTGACAATGCTAAATTTATGTGACTATTCTTCAGTCAGTCATTTTCCCACCTTTCCTCTCATAATAAAAGCACAATTTCACTGAAGCAACAAAGAGTGAAATGCATAAATTTAGCTGATTAAAAGCATGCAGAGCTCTCCACCCCATCAGAGTAATTTCCAGCCTTCATTGCTGTGTTGTGTTAATTGGTAATAAAATGATAAGTGAATATTACACAGCCTGAGGCAGACACTAAGCTATGTTTCTCCAGAGTACTGTCTGTGCGCGTGTGTGTGTGTGTGTGTGTGTGTGTGTGTGTTTGTTTCCATATGCATGAAAAGGAGTCTACAGTTTTGGTCTCTTATGTCATGTTTTACATTATTAACAGTTTCTTCACAGTCACGTTTGACCAGAAATTAAGGATAACTGGGGATTTATGATACAAACCACATTTTTTTCCCACTTATTTAACAGTTTTTCCTTTTTTTTTACAGTGCTTTTGTACTCAACGTGCTATATTTCGTACATATTTTCATTGTTTATATAATGTGTGTGTGTTTGTGTGTATTTTACAGCTGCAGAGAACATTGTCCGGTGGGAAGAAGGCAGGTGACCTGGATTTCTCAAAGGGGTGAAACTAGGTGTGCAGTACGGTGGTTGGGACAATGGCCACTGTTGTTGGTATATGTTTTGTCAATCATTGTACATGTAGTTTAGATGTACTGTATATACTGATATACTGTACATGTTTGAATGTTTAATGCAAATGTTTCATTATTAAATGGGTGTATGTTACTTAGAAAATACATTGTTTCATTCTTTGCACATATCCTGAGCAGTGAGCAGCTTCAGTGGGAATGAAAAGGCTGACATTCACTGCCATACATCCCTCCTCTTTTCTTTTGTATCTTAACCCTCATGTGACATTGAAATTGATTTGGTCTGCCATCATTAAAGGATGTTTCAGCTCTCTTAATGCTGCTTGGAGGAGTGAGGAGAAAGAAAAGAGAAGGTTCCTACAGTTATGATGGTGGGCTGTCTTGAAACCACGTCATTTGTCAAAGAACAGCGGGGACCAGACAAATAACAGCAGCACTAAAGCAACACTAAAGCAAAGAACTAGATAATTAAAGCTCAGATGTCCTGTACAATTTGGATAAGTACAAGCAACAATGCCCCATGGTGCACAGGTATGCACAAATATGTATGTGCACATAAGTAGTAATCTGTCACTTTGATGAACCAGGTTGTAGA
The DNA here is from genome assembly GCF_020085105.1 of Siniperca chuatsi. Lineage (NCBI taxonomy): Eukaryota > Metazoa > Chordata > Actinopteri > Centrarchiformes > Sinipercidae > Siniperca > Siniperca chuatsi. The sequence goes on from NC_058042.1 coordinate 18,922,793, forward strand.
ATTATAAATCTAAATCTAGGATTTGTTTTCAGTTTATCAGACTTTTTCAGAGCAGACAATTCTAATGCACAGATAAATATATGCAAAGGACACATCATGGAAAGCAATATGTATCATTTACATTTTATGTCTTAAGCCATGCTAGCGACATGGCTCTAGGGATTTGAGGTTTTGAGTGACAAATATTGGATGGATTGAAATGAAAATTGGTTTAGACATTCATGTTCTGCTTAGGATAAATTGTAATAAATTTGATGATCCCTTGTATTAATGTTGAGGACCCGTGTAATAACTTTGAGGATCCTCAGCCTTCATACCTGGCTCCAGTCTGTCTGCAGTACCCATGACATTGGTTTTATTCACAATTGTAACTTATTCTAGGATGTTCTTCCCTGTTTGCACGAGAAGGTCTTCATCCAAACAAGTCAGGTAGTCGCATGCTGGTGGCTAACCTGCAGCATGCTGTACTGTCCTCCTCACATAATTGACTATTTACATCACCTGTCTCCCCTTGGTCTTCTTCTTTCTCTTATCTGCCCACCAAAAACAGCCAATTCCTATGGTAGTTTCGCATAGGTCCTTAATACGAAACAGACACAGCCGACACAGCAATAGTAATAAAGATCCGGGCCAGAACCCTACCTCCAGTTCTAACCCAGCACAGTCTTTTTAAGATGGCTCTTCTCAATGTAAGATCCCTCTCTAACAAAAAAATATTTTAAATGATTTTATCTCTTCTACTGATTTAGATTTCCTGTTTTTAACAGAATCCTGGTTACATCCTGGTGATCACAGTCAGCTTGCTGAATTGTGTCCTCCAGATTGGTCGTGCCCATGTTTAAACTTGGTAGCCCACTTCCGGTCACCTTTGCTATTATTTATCATCCCACCTAAACCTATTTTAAATTATGATTATGAATTGTTCTTTGTGGTGATTTTAATATTGCTGATATGTTGATGAGTCTTCTAATGCCCTTGCTGCTGATATTTCAAACATCGCTAACTCTTTTAACTTTCAACAACATGCGTCTGGCCAAACTCATTCCCCTGGCCACACTTTAGACCTAGTCATTAGTCTGGGTCTGAGAATACCATCTGTGGAAATCAGGGACATGCTTGTATCTGGATCACCTCTGCATTGTTTTTAATTGTAAATTACAGGCTGCTAGTGCTGAATTATCCCGCTCTAAGTACACATGTGTCCTTAATGAGCATAGTGCCTCTAAATTGTGTACACTATTCAATTCTACTGGCAATGTGTTGATTCCTCCAGCACAAACGATTTGGTTGATTCTTTTAACTACCTGTGTTCTTCAACCTTAGATCTCATTGCTCCTCTGAAAAATGACTGAATGATTCGAAGCTGTAAAAGGAAATGCAGTAGAGCAGAACGCAGATGGAAGAAATCAGGTCCACTTTGTGGCTATGAAAGCGTTATTACTCTTTTATAATGGGATGGTGAAAGATGCACAAACATGCCATTTCTCTGCACTTATTTCTGCCCATCAGCACAACCCCAGAATCCTATTTGAGACTATGGATCAGTTAGCCCTGCCCTCAGGTCTGCCCAATAGTTTCCAAGATGGCCCAGTAATCAGAGAGAGATGATGTCTGTGTGTTCCTTCCTGAGGGCAGGGCTTATGTACACAGAGTAGCTTAAATTTCTAGTTCCCGTCCCATTTTTGGACAATTGAGAATGACTTCCGGATGGGAGCCGAAACGTCTTGATTCTGAAAACAGTGTCCAGATGACTACGACTGAAACCTTTTCTTTGAAAAGTTCCAATCTGGTTTTTGTCAGCACCGCAGCACTGAGTTCTTAAAGTAACTAATGACCTTTTATGCTATTGATCATGGCATTCTTCTGGATTCTTCTGAGGCACTGGGTGGGCACTAAACTGGTTCTCATCTTACTTTCCCAATAGGAAATTCTGTGTCACCATTAATAACGTTTGGCGTTTTCGTTTTACCAAATCAATTATGGTGTCTCTCAAGGTTCAATTCTGGGACCAATACTGTTCTCCTTATATATGCTCCCCTTGGATGATGTCATCCATAGTCACAGGATTTCTTTTCATTGCTATGCAGATGACACACAGTTGTACCTCCCTGTGAAGCCCACTGACCTTGGTACACTGAGTTCTCTGCAGGGCTGCCTATCTGACATAAAAAACTGGATGGCGATACATTTTCTTCAGCTCAACTCAAATAAAACAGGAATCTTTGTTTTTGGGCCCCAACATTTCACTAAACAAATACTGCCAATTACTAGTTACCCATCAAGCCTGTTGCAAGAAATCTTGGTGTCCTTTTTGATATCAATTTATGTTTTGAGCAACATGTCACTAAGCTTGTCCAGTCATGTTTTTATCACCTTAGAAATATTGCAAAAATATGATCTATTTTACATTTTAGTGATGCAGAAACTGTTGTACATGCTTTTATCTCCTCATGCCTTTATTATTGTGACAGCCTGTTCACTTGTCTTAATCAAAAAACTTGGAAACAACTGCAGACTGTACAGAACGCTGCTAGGCTTTTACCCAGGACCAAGAGGTCACATCACACCTGTTTTAACCTCTTTACATTGGCTCCCTGTTTGTTTTAGGATTGATTTTAAGATCTTATTGATTACTTTTAAGGCTTTTCATGGCCTGGCTCCAGATTATATTTTAGATCTTTTAATCCCTTATGAACCTTCACGTAGATTGAGATCTTCAAGTAGGGGTCTTCTGTCGCTTACTGAGTCCAGGATGAATACAAAGGGGGACAGAGATTTTGCCATCATGGGCCCCGAGGCTCTGGAACTTGCCCGAAGAAATCAGGTTGTCTGAGTCAATGTCTTCTTTTATTCTCTTCTCAAAACGCATTTTTATCGGAAAGCATATCCTGATCTTACCTGAGCTGTCTGTTTACTTTATTGGTTTTTATGTATTTTATCATTCACTGTGTTATTTTATTTCTCTCACTGTGAAGCACTTTGTACTTTGTTTTGATAAGTAAATATTATTATATATTATTATTATTAAAGATCCCATTAAGTCAAAATCAATGTTTAAGTCATTTTATCACATATGTCTTGTGCTATACATCACCTATACGTCAGTATTTGGCCCAACAATGACCAAAAAAGTAATTTTGTAGGTAATCGCCGGTATTCTTAATGGTATTTTAGAGTTTGAAATGTTGATGACTCATCCTGCACTTGGGGGCATATACTAATTTCACGACTAATGCTTTATAACGCCGCCAGAGCAGAGTGTTTCTGGGGGCCGGTCCTCACTGATTACTGTACAAAAACACAACTTTATCTTTATACACTGATTTGGGTGAAACTGGATCATATTATATGGAGAAACTATTTAATGGTTTTTCCTCTGTCCTATGTCCTCCGGCTGCTCAGCTTCAACTCTCTGTGATTTACAGAGTTTTCTTTACTGTTGCTAAAGTAGCTAGCACCTAACAGCTGTTAACTGTATCTGCCGTCAGTGGGCAACGGAACCAGGCTCAGCAGCCTCCCAGTGAACACGGCCAGACCTGGACCAAAACACAGTCTCCGAGACCGACAGGGAATACAGTACTGAGGTCATTTACAGAGTTTCCTGGTGGAAAGATAGTTTTACTTGTTTCTAAAGTAGCTAACCGCTAACTGCCATTAGCTCAGTTAGTCGTGCAGCTAGCTGACTCAGCCTTGGGTTGCCAGGAGCCAAACCAGGCAAGAAAACCACCTCGGTACTGTATTCCTGTCGTCAAACTGGCCTCTCTCTGTCTCTTAGGCTGTGTTCAGTTCCTGTCCCGCTGTGTTCATTAGGAGCTCCCAGTCCAGGAAGAGTCAGCTATTGACCGCTAATGCTGTACGGCGGGGGAGTTAGTGTAATGCACATTCAGCGCTATTGGCTACTGTAAACGGCAATCAATATCTGCAACAAGTCCCTCCCTAGCTGCCTGTTTTTACAGGAAACATGTAAATATGCAGAAGCAAATATCACTCCGCTAGCTGTTTCATGGGAACTTTAACTTTTCATCAAGTGCCATCATCAGGTCAAAATTCAAATTTGTCCAATACTTTCGTTTATGACCAAATACCTGCAAAACTAATGACATTTCCATCAGCCTCAGCTGTAATCTGTTTTCGTGCTATTTAGTGCTAATTTAGCAAATGCTAGCATGCTAACATGCTTAACTATGATGCCAAACCTTGTAAATATTACCTGCTTCACATCAGCATGTTAGCATTTAGCTCAAAGCAGGGCTGTGCCTAACTACAGCCTCACAGAGCCACTAACACGGCTGTAGACTCTTAGTCTTGTTATTTGACACTTTTAACCTGAGTAACTTTCAGAAACTGCAAAAGTAGAATGAGCTTCAGTCCCTCTAATAATGCTCTGACCCCCAGAAAATATTCCTTTGACTCTAAAATAATAATGTAAAAGAGAAATGTATTTTTAAAGATAGAGAATGGATAAGAGCAGTTACAGCAGGAGATTGGATTTAGTTGGGAGCGCATGTGAATTATTTCTTGAAGAGATGAGTTGTTATGTCACCTGTGTTACCTGTCATACCAGTATAGTTGGCATAATACATATACCATATAGGTATCAGAGAAAAAAGGCATTCAGTGAACAAAATGCCCTATACAGAGGGCTTCATTTTTAAAGAGACCTGATTTCTCTCTCTGATCTCCTACAATTTAATAATCATAAGAAGTTGACAACAAAGTGGGATTTAAATGTATGATTTGAGAAAAACATAAGGTATTTAAAATAATTTCCTGACTAGAGCTGTGCAAATAATTACAGATCATCATATGAGGCAGCAGTTCATGTATTCACAAGTAAAATGATCTTGGAAAGGAAAAGCAAACTGTGACTGAGCTTACAAAAATAGTTACATTTGCTTTATTTTAAAAATAATATCTAGTGTGTCTAAATTCTGATCCAAATAATCATGAATCAATTTGCTTAAAGCACCTTCAGCACCTTGGACAGCGAATGTTTCTGTTGCAGTTATCAACATTATGACTATCTTGTGAAAGAATTGAAATGGAAATGTCCCAAAAGTTAAAATAGTGTTGCTCATGCCATTTAGTACTTCAGACACAACACACACTTAACCAATTAAATTACTGGGATGTATCAGGTATGCTGAGGGTGCCTTCAGTCTAAGGGTAAATCTGAAGCTGAAGGGAGGCAGTAGATTCACTTGACCGCTGTCAGAATAAAACACATCAAATCAACAAACATATCCCTCAAAGGTGCTTAATGTATTTCTGTTGCTGATTTGCCCACAGTGCTCACTAACACTGTGACTCAGCAGCTGGCAACGAAACTGAGTCTGTCTGTATTTAGAGGCCACAAGTTACTGACTCCTGAGGAGAGAGGAGAGAAAGAGGAGACAAAATGTAATAACAGATTAACAATGCTGAGCGTGAAAGTAAAAGTTAAAACAGTGAAATATGAATTAATAAAATCAACAAAGAGAATTACTGTAAGAGATAAAGTGTAAATTGGTTAAATTGTTTACCTTATACAGTTGTTTACCTTTACATACAGTAAATTGTTTCTTGATCTGCTGCAGTCTGAATAGAAAACTGTATTCAATTTCATTTGATCTTAGCAATTCACTTACAGCAAGGAGCATCTATATTTTGGAATTTAATATTTTAACAAGGGTTAGAAACTATATATGACATCATTATGTCCCATTTCCCTAAACAAACCTTTCAACCTTAGATAAAAATAATAAGAAATTAATATATTTTGTAATATGCTAAACATTTAATTCAATCATTCAATGAGAAATTATGTTTAGTTAGTATGTTGTTTTTGTATATTCATTTTTTACAATGTGGTAAATATAGTAAATGTGTGAAGTAATTATAGAGGATTCAAACCTGATACTTCCACTGAACAAGAGATGTGTTACCATTACACACCACAGTAGGTGTGAGTGTGCGTGCATGGATCAGGTCAGTGAATGTTGAATGGAGGCCCTGAGGTCATGCTGCCCTCTCAGTTAACAGAGAAAGATCCTGCTAGATGGTAGGTATTGATACCCTCAGAGGGAAGAGAGGGATAAAGGCTGCATAATGGGGTCAGACTGCTGTGCAGAGCTGCAGTGAAATGGTGCAAATGAACAAAACAGGGATGAGGTCACAGGGTTAATCAGCTGGGAGCAAGAGGAGCAAACCAACATCTTAATTTTCTTTCAGCTCTAAGATCTTTCCACTTTAAGCAACACATTTTATACTTTTCCTCTGCAAACCAAGTATACAGTACCTCTATTTAGTGCTTAAAGTGATCTTCCTCAGACATCTTTTCGACAACAACTGTTGCATGTACCTGGCTCACACTGCATTCACAGTCTGATCCCCTGGACAGAATAATTCAATATATTGGAAAATATGTTTATTAACTTTCTTCTTAGTCAAGAAGATCGACACCACTCTCTCTTTTCGGTAAATATGAGGCTACAGCCAGTTAGCTTAGCTTAGTTTAGCTTAGCCTAACTGGTTGCAGGGCAAAAAAGCTAGCCTGGCTCTGTCCAAAGGTAAGTAGAATCTGCCTACCAGCACCTCTAAAGCTCACTAATTAACATGTTATATTTTGCTTGTTTAATCTGTACTCATTTACTCACTGCGTTTAGGTGCACAGCTATGCAGCGAGTTAAACACACTTCCAATAAAGGTTGAAGACAGGAGTTGGCCTTTGAGGTTTTTACTTGAAGCAATTGTGAAACTGTGAAAACAGTATTGGACAACAAATTCAATGATAGTGATTACAAATCAGAAAACGTTGAGATTCCATAAACAAGAGTTAGACCAAAAGGTATTGTTAGCGTAGAGTTAGCTAATACGGTAACAAGGAAACTGGATTCACTAAAGTAGGCCTATAGACTGTCAAATTAGTTACATTTTGCTTCATGTAAGAAGAAATAAAATATCACTTTAAGTTCTCACAGGAACTAGAGCACAGTAATTCATCTTGTAAACATACAGAGTCCACAAGAGTAAAAGTAAAATAAAATAAAAAATACATAACTTAGCCCAGCATTAAGTCAACAGTTAGTTTCTTAGAATGTTGCATTAGCAACACATTAGCTCCAGATAGCTATTAGTGGCTAACTTGGTTAGCAGTAAACTGATCATAAAAAAGACGGTGTAGTCCCTCATTCGTCCAGGAGTGTTCTATCGTAGATTCTCAATTGAGAATGACTTCCGGATGGGAGCCGAAACGTCTTGATTCTGAAAACAGTGTCCAGATGACTACAACTGAAACCTTTTTTACGATGATCATAAAAAACTAAATTCTACCAAAATGTAAACAAACACTACCAAACTATAAATAAACAATCACGAGACAGCTGTAATACTAAAGATAATGCTCCAACAAGGGCATTTGGTGATTAGATAAAAGATGCCTGTGAATATTTGCTTGGACACAGATCTGACAAAATGGTGGATGTAATGATGTCAGTCATAGAACTGTGCCAGTAGGGGTTGCTGGTTTCCGCTCCCGACACAGCACTGAGACTGCTCTGGTCAAGGTCACCATGACCTACTGCTTGCAGCCAACACTAGCTTGTACTCCATTTTAATTCTCAGACCTCAGCTTAGCCTTTGACTCAGTGGATCATGATATCTTAATCAACTGTCTGAAGAACTACATTGGTATTAGTGGTGTGACTCTGGATTAGTTTATCTCCTATCTGTCAATCAGGTCCTTCTCTGAAGTGCTTGGAGATGCCTCCTCCTCTCATGCTCCTATATTTTGTGGGGTCCCCCAGGGATCTATTTTGGGTCCCCTCCTGTTTACCATATACATGCTAACCCTTGGTCAAATCATGCACAGTCATGACATTGACTTCCATTGCTACGCAGATGACACCCAAATGTATGTCCCAATAAAGCCTGGTACCACGGATGCATCCTGTATTATGTAACGGCTCCACAAGGTAATTCCAGAGGTAATTATAACTACCCCATGTGGCCCCAGTACTTGCAGTATTGATAATCTCTCCTCTAGTCTGGGTGCCTTAATCTAATTATGTTCGCAAAGAGGCCCGCAACCTAGGTGCCATTTTTGATTCAGAATTGTCCTTTGATGCTCAGGTGACTAAAGTGGTGCAGTCCTGCTTTGCACAACTGAGACAGCTAATCAATATCAGGTCATTCCTTTCCTCTGCAGACTTAGAAAAAGGTTATCCATGCTTTTATCTCTTCCAGACTTGAGTCAAGTCAAGTCAAGTCAAGTCAAGTCAAGTCTGCTTTATTGTCAATTCTTCCACACGTACATTACATACATACAGAGAATCGAAATTACGTTACTCTCAGACCACCGGTGCATACAGATAACACTAACAGTAGAGCCTAAAATCTAGATCAAATATAAAATATAAGCTAAAACTATACAATAAGGGAATACAAAAAAAGAGACATAATAAAAAATAAAATAAAATAAAAATAGGTTGACTAAAAGCAGCGCAAGGCACATGGCAGATAAAGTGCAAACCAGCATGACATTGTATGTCAGTGGAAGGTCCTGGGGATGTGGGATCTGGGGGGGGGGGGGGGTTCATAGTTCAGTGGTGCCTGGGGCAGAAGAGGGACGGGGGCAAGTTTGGGAGCGAGTTCAGCTTCCTGACAGCCTGATGGATGAAGCTGTCCTTCAGTCTGTTGGTCCTGGCCTGGAGACTCTGCAGTCTCCTCCCTGATGGCAGCAGACTGAAGAAGCTGTGTGACGGGTGTGTAGGATCACCTGCAATGCAGAGGGCTTTGCGAGTGAGAAGGGTTCCATAAATGTCCTGGATCGAGGGGAGAGAGACACCAATGATCTTCTCAGCTGCTCTCACTGTGCGTTGCAGAGTCTTCCGGCAGGACGCGTTGCAGGCGCCATACCACACAGTGATGCAGCTAGTCAGAATGCTCTCGATGGTGCCTCTGTAGAAGGAGTACATGATGGGGGGTGGGGCTCTTGCTCTCCTCAGTTTGCGGAGGAAGTAGAGACGCTGCTGTGATTTCTTGGCCAGTGCTGCAGTGTTGTCGGTCCAGGAGAGGTCCTCTGTGATGTGCACACCCAGGAACTTGGTGCTGCTCACTCTCTCCACAGTTGCACCGTTGATGGTCAGAGGAACATGCTGAGTGTGCACTCTCCTGAAGTCAACAACAATCTCCTTCGTCTTCTCCACGTTCAGAGAGAGACTGTTGTCACTGCACCACCCGGCCAGGCGGCTCACCTCGCTCCTGTAGTTTGTCTCATCTCTGTTGCTAATGAGACCCACCACAGTCGTGTCATCCGCAAACTTAATGAAGAGGTTGGAGTTGAGTGACGGTGTGCAGTCGTGTGTCAGCAGAGTGAAAAGGAGGGGGCTCAGCACACATCCTTGGGGTGCCCCAGTGTTCAGTGTGATGATGCTGGATGTGTTGCTGCCGACACGTACTGCCTGAGGTCTTCCAGTCAGAAAGTCCAACAGCCAGTTGCACAGCGAGGTGTTGAGCCCCAGCTTGACCAGTTTGTGAATGAGCTGTTGAGGGATGATTGTGTTGAATGCTGAGCTGAAGTCTATGAACAGCATTCTGACGTATGAGTCCTTTTTCTCTAGATGTGTGAGTGCTGAGTGGAGGGTAGTTGAGATGGCATCATCGGTCGACCGGTTGGACCGATATGCAAACTGGAATGGGTCCAGGGAGGGGGGGAGGGCAGACTTGATGTGGTGCATGACGTTCGAAGCACTTCATGAGGATGGGAGTAAGTGCAACAGGACGGTAGTCATTGAAGCAGGATGGAGATGGCTTCTTCGGGACTGGAATGATGGTGGTAGCTTTGAAGCATGTGGGAACAACAGCCTGACTAAGTGAGATGTTGAAAATGTCTGTGAAGACATCAGTGAGTTCTGCTGCACAGTCTCTCAGTACACGCCCAGGAATGTTGTCAGGACCCGGAGCTTTGCGTGCATTGATCCTGCTGAAGGATCTCCTCACGCTGTCCGGGGTCAGCATCATCACCTGGTCACTGGGAGGAGGTGGAGTCTTCTGTGCAGTGGAGCTGTTTTGTGCCTCAAAGCGAGCAAAGAAGGCGTTCAGCTCGTTTAGCAGAGAGATGTTGCTGTCACAGGTCCGCTGTGGGGGTTTGTAGTCCGTAATGGTCTGTATCCCCTGCCACAGGCTCCGAGTGTCTCTGCTGTCACTGAAACGATGGGCTGTCCTCTTGGAGTACTGTCTCTTAGCCTCTCTGATGCCGCGGGATAGGTTGGCCCTGGCTGTTCTCAGGCCCCCCTCATCTCCAGCTCTGAAGGCAGCGTTCCGCGTCTCCAGAAGTCTGTAGACCTCCCCTGTCATCCACGGCTTCTGGTTGGCCCGGACAGTGATGGTTTTTGTGACTGTTACATCCTCAATACACTTGGTGATGCAGGAAGTGACAGTCTCCGAGTACTCCTGGAGGTCAGTGGTGTTATTGTAGGTGGCAGCCTGCTTAAACATATTCCAGTCAGTTGTACCAAAGCAGTCTTGAAGAGCGTCAGACGACCCTTCTGGCCACACTTGAATCTGTTTCCGAACTGGTTTGGCGACTTTAACGAGCGGTCTGTATGCAGGCATTAGCATGACAGTGATGTGGTCTGAGGCACCAAGGTGGGGGAGGGGGAGGGCTTTGTAAGCTCCTCTCTGTGTGGTGTATTGACTATTGCAACACACTTTTTTCTAGTATCAGCATGCGAAATATCCAAAGATTGGAGCTGATACAAAACGCTGCTGCCAGGCTTTTAACACGGACTAAGAGAAGCGACCACATTACACCGATCATTGCTGCCCTTTACTGGTTACCTGTGAGTTTTATAATTAATTTTAAGATTTTACAAGATTGCTCCTGCCTATATCTGATCTGCTAACTCCCTATGAGCATGACCATGTTGAAAAAGGCTTACATGGACATCCAGCATGCAGAGAGCAAAACCAGGGAATAACAGTCCATAAACACAGGCAACAAATCTGAAAGGAGCAGGCCAACAATCACACGGAAGCCCAAAAAACACACAGAAGTCCAACAACCAGAAGAGCAGATGGAATCCAGGTGAGCAGACACTGTACAATGATACACAAGCACAAGAAACAACGGCCGGGACGCTTGACACATGGTACAACGACGATCTGACACTGAACAAAGGAAACACACAGACTTAAACACACTGAGGTAGGGGATACAACGAGACACAGGTGAAACCAATGAAAGCAATCAAAGACAAGAAGCTAAACTACCAGACACAAGAGGGAGGGAGAATATTACAAATAAAACAGGAAATAACAGGACAAAAACTCAAAACCATGATCACTGTCCTCTGGCAGAGCCCTGCTTATGGTTCCAAAATCTCGACTTGTCACTTAAGGTGACCGGGCTTTTGTGGTCCAGGCCCCTCAGTTGTGAAACTCCCAGCCTGAGGATCTCAGGAAGGCAAACACGATATCCTCCTTTAAAGCTCTTCTAAGACTCACTTTTATCGTATGGCTTTTTCTTAATCTGATGGTATTTGTTGTAATTATTGATTTTTTTAATCATGTTTATATCTTAAGTTCTGGATCATATTTGCTTTTATTGTATGTTTTTATTGTAAAGCACTTTGTAACTTTGTTTTGAAAGGTGCTATATAAATAAAGTTATTATTATTATTACTAGCAACAGAACATCCAGAACAGAACACATAGAAACTGAAGTGTAAAAACATCAATTTGTGGTTTTACAGGGGGTTATGTGCTGGACTATTTCTAACAGCTAATAGCGTGTCAGCTGTTTCACCCTGTTTCCAGTCTTTATGCTAAACTAAGCTAACTGTCTCCTGGCCCCAGGCTCATATTGAACAAGCAGATATGAGAGTGGTATCAATTTGTAATGCCTGAGTTACTGATGGATCACTGGGATTGGAAAGGTTACTTTTTTTGTTGTGAATAACGATTTTTTATCAACTGTGTTGGAACACTAAAAGACATTTACAGTGCCACTGGTTCAGACATGTAGGCCTATCATGTCCATGTTGAGGAAAACATAACATTATTCATGTTTGGCCACATAGTGTGTCACTAAGTGAGATGTGCTGTCTAATAAACTTTTTTGCTGATGTTTTGGTTCATCTCTTAGGCAGCCTCTCTAAGTAAAGGTTGAGTGTGTCCTGAATGTGTTTGTGTGTGCGTCTGTGAGTGTGTATGTGTGAATCTTTGCCTGAGATGCAGTGCTCGCGTAGCTTCCTGCTGGTCTCATGGTGCCCCCTGATAAGCTGGTGCTGCAGAGGGTTTCAGAATGGCGCTAGTGGCAGTGGAATTAGCTTCCATTGTCATGATAATGACAGTGATACTCTTGCCCCATCCCGACTCAGACCAGCCATTGTATGGAAACAGGAATGCAATTTCTCCTGCAGCGGCAACCGACAATCCTCTATGAGAGTGAAAGGTCCCTAAATGACTCTCCATTCAGGCGAGGCTGAAGGGCCAGCAGCCAATTAAAGTGGGAGCAGCAGAACAGCGCCATCCCAAAGACCTAAGGCTGTCTCTAAACACACACATTAAGCAATACCACGACACACATACATATACACACACCTATTAGTTGCTGTATTTTCCTTTTACAAAGAACATCTAATCCCCTAAACTATATTTTTCCTTACAGGCCTGATTCTTTTGGGGGCACAGGCAGTTTGTACTAAATAACTCAAGAGGAGTATTCAGCACAATATGTACACAGACTCAGGAACATGAGTTATTGATTTGAAAATGCCTAAATATTGGAGTTGGGGGACAGAGTTCCTGAGCAAAGTGGAGACACTCTCCAAAACCATCCATCATGGTTAAATTCTTTGCTGGTGTTTATGGTATGAGACACTCTCCTCTGGGCGTTTATCTAGCATCAGAGGCAGAATCATGAGGATGAAGGGTTTTGAAAGTGTTCATGCTACTGAGCTGTGAGTAAAGTGGATGTGTGCCGTGGGGCTCTGAGAGCCTTGAACTGAGAAGAAACCCATTGAGCTAGATAAGTTTGTTTTAAGCAACACCACTAATAATCACCCACTGCAGCACTGACGTTAACTCAGAGATTCTCCTCAGAAAAAAGCACTCTTCTCGAATGCCTCGTTTATTCTGCAGCCACCTTCCCTCCAAAACATTTTCTCTCTTTATTTCCGCTGCTAATTCAAACATGTTGCTTCATCCTCTTTAGAAGCTACCCAGTTTTTACAATCTGAAAATGTTCTGTGATATCTTTAACATATATTTGAAATAACTATACATGTTTAATCATTTAAATGTTTGTAGTTCTACCAGCCTTATTGGGGCATGCACATTGCTCAATGAGCAAATGCCCTGTTTGGATATCGATGATCTCCTTTGTTAATGCTTTTAACTTAAACCTTGTATTACTGATGTATTAACAGCTGTCATATATATCCACTAGCAAAGAAGAGTGCACACAGGTTTCTAAAGCTGTTTGACCATCCAACAAGCACTTCTTTTTAATTGTCAAAAATCCCTTGAAAAGACTAACACCAAAACTGAATTTATCCTTCTAACAAGTCTGATATAGCTTATTCATCTGTGCCATAGAGTTCCATTGTTGTCCAAAAACAGTCAGCCACACCGCTGTAGTGGCTGAGATAACAATTAACACAGGCACTGTAGTTTATTTTAAGCCAATCCTAAATTCACCATCCTGAAGCCATAAATACTCATTAGGGCACTAAATGTGTATTAATCTGCAGCTGAAAATAGTCCTCAATAAATTATTATTTACTCATGTTGGAATAACGTTTGCTAAAAACTACAATGCCCAGCTGTTGTAGGAAATTATTTTGCCTTTAAAAAATAAATAAAGAATGAAGCTATGTATTGTAAATATGTAAAGATCTTCAGTAGGAACAAATGAGTTTGAGTCTATTACAGTAAGAGTACTGAGAGACAGACACATTGTTGGTTTTAGTCTTTGCTTGGCTTTTGATGATAAAAGTATAGAATAACACCAACCTTATCCTTTAATCTGCCATTCATATAGAACAGTGCCCTTTGCAGTTATAAGACACTATGACCTGTGAGCTTGTAACGTTGATTAAATAAGCTGTTGTATTGGGATGCCCCGGTAGCTCTACTGGTAGAAGTTCTTACCACAGCGGCCCAGGTTTGAATCCAGCCCGCGGTCCTTTGCTGCATGTCATCCCTACCCTCTCTCCCCCTTTCCTGTCTATCTTCAGCTGCACTATCTAATAAAAGCAAAAAAAGGGAAAATTACTTTTAAGCTGAAACAATACACTCATTAACAGGGACTTCATGAAAACAGAGCAACTGGAAACAAGTGATGTAGGCTCTTATAGCAGTACATGGCCATAGTTTGCATTCGAAGGTAGCAACAGACACCAAGTAGAAAATATCCATCCATCAGATAATATTACAAAACGGGGGTTTAGATGAAAGCTCTCATCAGACAGCAGGATTTCTTTTCTTATTGTAAACAGAGCTCTTGTGTTTAAGCATCTTATTATAGTCATTGAAGGCTGCAATCAGTCTCTAATTATCGCTCTTTACATCTCAAAGAGGAAATCCAGCTGCACTGTAGGATCTGATGATACAGTAGCCGTGTATGTATGAGGAGAGGTAGATGATACTTACAGACAGAATTACAGGGTGATTTCAAATCATCTGAACAAATCAAGTAAGGATTGCACTAAGTACTCGCTTCATGTCTCCACCTGCTCATGTCCTCTGTTCACTGGAACTGGGACAGTGTTTTCATCTCTGCCATGCTCTTTGTAGTGGTTTGTCAGTATTGGCATTGGCATTTCTCTTTTCATGCTGGACTGAAAGCAAATAACATGAGGGTAATCAAAGAGTATCTGTTGTGTGAGTAAGATTGAATTACGATTGTGAATTCTATTTAATTATTTGTCTGAACCATTTATGCTTCTCTAACTTCGTTTCCAGCTTCTAAATTCAAATGGACAAAGACAAGTATTGGTTTATAGAAAGAAAACACACACTTATCAGACTTTCATATATGAACAGTTTAATTTTACATCAAACCAATATTCAGTCTAGTCAGAGGAGTGCAGTGATTATTCTGCCCGTCCTCAATCACCATTAAACCATTATTTCTCCGTCCTTTATCTACATGATGCCCTCTCTCTCTCTCTCTCTCCATCTCTGTCATTATGTCTCTCAGCCTCTCTCTCTCTCTGTCTCTACCGCTTGCTTTGTCTTTTTCATTTTCTCTTTTCAGTGCAGTCAGTATTGAGTGGCCCACAGCATTTGGATGCAAGATGAACTTTGATAAGAGTTAATGAGAACACAGCATTGTACGGGGAAAGAATGGCTCAGGCTGCACTCAAGAGCCTCCTCACCAGGAAATGGACCGTAAAGAGCTGCAGCCACCCTCTCCACAGGAGAAGACGAGAGGAGAGGACAATCAGAGGAGGAGAATAGAAGAGACCAGGGAAAGACGGTAAAGAAAGGGCATGAAGGACAAAGAATAGAAGAAAAGGAAATATATGATTAAGTCACAGAAATGTGGAATAGTAGAAGGGTACAAACATAATGACAGATAATTACTGAATTTTATAAAAGCCAGCTTTGATACAACTAAATTGTACTGTGCTCATCAACTGTAAGTCTTACATGTCTTTCATAGATTGTAGATTATACTCAAAACCATACATTTTTTTAATTCATTTTAAAATATCAATATCAGTTTCAGTGTGTTTTCACTCTTCCAGGCGAACACCACAACGTTCACTTAAAAAGCAACTTAATACCAGTTGAACATCTTGTTATTGCTGACCACACTGTAAATCATTTTGAGCTGGTTCAACTTAAAAACGTAAGTTCCCCTACTGCCGTAAAAATGAATTTAGGTTGAATAAT
This sequence comes from Siniperca chuatsi, assembly GCF_020085105.1. Classification (NCBI taxonomy): domain Eukaryota; kingdom Metazoa; phylum Chordata; class Actinopteri; order Centrarchiformes; family Sinipercidae; genus Siniperca; species Siniperca chuatsi. Next base: position 18,938,675 of record NC_058042.1, read on the forward strand.
TGCTTGAAAGTCTTCTTATGATATATCTAAACTTAAGATATTAAGTTGAATCAACAACTTGAAACATTAGAGACAAATTTTTACTGGGTTCCACAGTAAAAATAGTATTCACAATATCCATAGAGAACTAAATTATTAGCCTTAATGTGACATACAATGTAAACTTAGCAAGGGCTACAAGATTGTGAAATTATAATATACAGTATGTTCCTTTGTGAAGCTCTAAATCAGTTTGATTTTCATATTTTAGAAAATATTTTTATACCCATATTCTCAGTAAAGTAGGACACTACCCAACAATCCTCAAACAAGTTTCACCAATTAAATATGTTGGAAAAACATTTTAGGGTTGAACAAGCTTTTCTTGCAATTGCCAACAAAATAACAGATAACTTCTATCTGGCAACTTCGATCTTTACATTTTGTGCATCCTGCTCTGTGCATCCTGACAGGCTACAGCATTGCCCCTGCATACACACTTTATGCTGTGTGTAGTTAATTCCCGCTAAAAGACATTAAGTACACAATCTTGAACATTTGCATTTTTCTAATATTTTAATGCTCTTAATCTGTTATTATAAGGTCATGTCTTAAAGCTGGCTGAACAATGTAAAAGATTTATGGTTCACAGTTCAATGCTTAAAATGCTATAAAAAAACTTCTGAAAAGAAAATGAGAAAGGAAAATGAGATGAATAGGACATTTACTATCAGAATCCACACAGACATGTCACATTTCAAGCCTTATAAAACAAAATGACTGTGCCTTGAAAGCCAGCAATCCTGGATCTTTTTTAGCATACATATGTGAAGAAAGATCCACAGCACTAATTCCATGCCTTGATCACCTACCATAGTCTCTTTCTGGAGAGCATTGTGTGTTCATAATCTGCTGCCAACCTTAAATGGGAAAGCAAATCACAAAGAATGCTCACCAATGATTATATTTTTGTAGCAGCTCAACTAAATATAAGGTATCTTGATGCTTTTTTTTTTTTACATCAGCTGTGGCAAGGGTGCTAACTTTCCCATTAAAGTTTGGCTTAGAGAGAATGCATCCAAAATCACTGGTTATTCCTCAATCTATGAAACTCGCCTCTGCCTAAAGAGTTTGAACGCTGTAAGAGAAAACTCTCCCTCAGAATCACCACTTTTTTGGGAAATAGCTTTCGGTAGAAGATTTAGACAACTTTAGTTCAAAACATATCCATTTCAGAGAAGTATATTCCCCGGAGCTATTCAACCCCTGAATTTTGAATTAAAGCCACTTACTTTTAATTTCTTGTTTCCTTCTTATTTTTTTATATATTTTCTATTTTACATGAGTCTCATTTATGGTATTTTTTAACTGATTTGCATATATGGTTTCTATGGCATTCATGAGATGTGATGTAATTTAGCATTTGAGTTGTGTTGAATAGTGTCCTGTGTGTACTAAGAGCTCACCAAACAAGTGTCCTAACATATTTTGTTGTAATGGCAATAAAATCAACTTAATTTATCATGCCATGAGAGGTGAATACACATCTTTTCGTACCTTTGATTGGAACCATAGATCAAAGAGGAGACAGAGAGGTATGCTGGTAGAAGAATAAGATGTAATGTTGGAAGCAACATCCATGAGCAGGTGGGGAAAGAAGGTCTGAACATGAAACATGAAAAAAATATTAATATAATGGGGGATAAAATGATAGAATCTGAAGAGGAATGACCAGAGAGGATTCTAAGATGTGAGTGAAAATAAGACATTAAAGACTACATGGAGTAAAACAGTGGAAGTGCTTGACAACAGAGGGGCCTCTGCCACCATCCACTGATGAGAAGGGTTCCTAACAGCAAGAGGAGAGGAAGAGAAAAAGAAATCAGGAGGCAAATGAGTGGAACATCTTGAGAAGGCTGCTGATAAATGAATAAATAAAGAGTTGAGAGAGGAGAGGGCTTCTCAAGGATGTCATATCTTAATTGAAAGTGACAGCGGCAATTAAAAATGTAATCATTCTGTCCATTTTCTAATTAAAAGCGAAACGACTGATAGTTTTGACTCATTAACTTCAAAGAGTGATGCAGCCTCTGACAGAGTGGGGGAAGTGTATCGTGCTGCATGGAGAAGGAGCAAGCAGATGATAAGGGGTGCAAAGGATGAAGAGGACTGATGCGTCGGGTGAGGATAATCTGCTACAATGACTTTCTATGAGGGAGAGAGACTTAGCTCTTGGTCAGGGTTAAATAATATGATGAATGATGGTTGTTAGACCTGACAAAAAGCAACACGCTCACAGCAGTAAGTGACAGTTATTTTTTTTTTAGTTATTTATTACTTCATCATTTCTGATACAAACTTTTTCCTCTTAACAAGCCAAGAAGACACACACACTGATCTGACGCTCATTACCTGAGTCACACGTACAATCCTGTCATCGAAAGGAGTCCAACCCAGCTGTTGAGGGGTTGTTCACTGTGTGTGAGGACAACTGAACTGTCAGGCGAGTGAGTCTGTGTCTTCTTGGCTTGTTAAGAACAAAAAGTTAGTGAAAATATGGCTACAAGATAACATTATAATCCAACAAGAAAGATGTGGCTACTTTGATTTACAAAATAAAAAGCAAATTATTCTGCATTAGCTTTTTGTTTAACTAGTCCTGGTGAATAGCCAGGAGGACAAAAGGAGTTTTGATTGGTTAAACCAGTTTTTTTTTTTTTTATTTTTTTTTTTGGCCATCTGGAGGCAGCACAACAAGCTTCACTTTATAAAATCGATTTGTGGAACATGCTAGCAAACAGTGGCTTACATCATCCATCAGATACAGAGCAATTTTAGCATTAATTTACAGACATGTCTCTGGCCACCTGACAAATCTACTGTAAGTCGAATAGTCACTCTCCTTTTAGCTCTGTTTTTGGTCTCCAACTCCTGAGGGAAAAATCTGTCCCTTTAGCTGTTAAATGCTCCACTATGTTCACCAGCTAGTTGCTAACTTTGGCTGTCTGTAATTTGGTTATGGGCAGTTAGTGTATCAGAGCTTTTAAGCTGAAAACAGCAGACGGAAACGACACTGATGAGAGCAGTAGAAGTGAACCAAAACAGTAAAGCTGTGAGCTGGAAAACCAAATCAACGAGCTGAAAGATTGATGATGAGAAAAGCCCTTAGAACTGAGGAGTCAAGTGAACTGTTCATCACTAGGAGCGACCCCTTTCACATACACATTTCAGGCATTTGATCCATTGCTAATACTGTATAAAACATTGATTATAACAGCTTTAAGAGCAAGTTAGTGTAATGGCTACAAGACAATATCAGCAATATCAAACCAACGTGCAGACATGCTTACGACAACCTCTTGCAGTTTTAAACAATACAATTAAAAAGTTAAAAAGCAATTTTAATTAGCATCAGCTTTTTGTTCAACTAGTCCAGGTGTTTAACAAGGTGGAAATTGGACTACTGTTGGTCAAAGACGAAGAAGGAGAGGAGGAAGGTGTGTTCGTAGGCAGAGAGAAGAGGAAAGCTAAGAATGTAGGACTGACAGTAGGGACTTTGAATGTTGGGACTATGACAGGGAAGGCTAGGGAGTAGATTGACATAATGCAGAGAAGGAAGGTGGACATACTGTATGTCCAGGAGACCAGGTGGAAAGGTAGCAAGGCTAGAAGCTTAGGAGCAGGGTTCAAGTTGTTCTACCATGGGTCAGATAGGAAGAGAAATGGAGTAGGAGATATCCTGAAAGAGAAGTTTGTGAGGAATGTTCTAGAGGTGAAAGGAGTATCAGACAGGTTGATGAGTCTGAAGCTGGAAATTGAAGGGGTGATGTTCAATGTTGTGAGTGGTTATGCCCCACAGGTAGGATGTGAGTTAGAAGAGAAGGAGAAATTCTGGAGTGAGTTAGATGAAGTGATGCAGAGCATCCCCAGAGGTGAGAGAGTGGTGATTGGTGCAGATTTCAATGGGCATGTAGGTGAAGGGAACAGAGGTGATGAGAATGTGATGGGCAGGTTTGGTCTTCAGGACAGGAACACAGAAGGACAGATGGTGGTAGACTTTGCAAAGAGGATGGAAATGGCTGTAGTGAGCACTTTCTTCCAGAAGAGGCAGGAACATAGGATGACATATAAGAGCAGAGGTAGAAGCATTCAGGTGGACTACATCTTGTGTAGACGTTGTAATCTGAAAGAGACAAGTGACTGTAAAGTAGTGGTAGGGGAGAGTGTAGCCAGACAACACAGGATGGTAGTGTGTAAAATGACTCTGGTGGTGAGGAAGATGAAGAGGACAAAGGCAGAGCAGAGGACGAAGTGGTGGAAGTTGAAAAAGGAAGAATGTCGTGTAGTTTTCAGGGAGGAGCTGAGACAGACTCTGGGTGGTCAGGAAGTGCTCCCAGATGACTGGACCACTACAGCTAATGTGATCAGGGAGACAGGTAGGATGGTACTCGGTTTGTCATCTGGAAAGAGGAAAGAGACAAGGAGACTTGGTGGTGGTATGAGGAAGCGCAGAAGTATATACAGAGAAAGAGGTTAGCTAAGAAGAAGTGGGACACTGAGAGGACTGAAGAGAGTAGACAGGAGTACAGGGAGATGCAGTGTAAGGTGAAGGTAGAGGTGGCAAAGGCCAAACAAAGAGCATATGAGGACTTGTATGCTAGGTTGGACACTAAAGAGGGAGAGATGGATTTGTACAGGTTGGCCAGACAAAGAGATAGAGATGGGAAGGATGTGCAGCAGGTTAGGGTGATTAAAGATATAGATGGAAATGTATTGACAGGTGCCAGGAGTGTGATGAGAAGATGGAAGGAGTACTCTGAAGAGTTGATGAATGAGGAAAATGAAAGGGAACGAAGAGTCGAAGAGGTGACTGGTGTGGAGCAGGAAGTAGCAAAGATTAGCAAGAGTGAAGTGAGGAGGACGTTGAAGAGGATGAAGAGTGGAAAGGCAGTTGGTCCTGATGACATACCTGTGGAGGTATGGAAGTGTCTAGGAGAGGTGGCAGTAGAGTTTCTGACTAGTTTGTTTGACAAGATCTTGGAGAGTGAAAGGATGCCCGAGGAATGGTGGAGAAGTGTACTGGTGCCAATTTTTAAGAACAAGGGAGATGTGCAGAGCTGTGGCAACTACAGAGGAATAAAGCTGATGAGCCATACAATGAAGTTGTGGGAAAGAGTAGTGGAAGCTAGGCTAAGGGCAGAGGTGAGCATTTGTGAGCAGCAATATGGTTTCATGCCTAGAAAGAGTACAACAGATGCAGTATTTGCTTTGAGGATGCTGATGGAGAAGTACAGAGAAGGTCATAGGGAGTTGCATTGTGTCTTCATAGATTTAGAGAAAGCGTATGACAGGGTGCCGAGAGAGGAGCTGTGGTATTGTATGAGGAAGTCTGGAGTGGCAGAGAAGTATGTTAGAGTGGTGCAGGACATGTATGAGAGCTGTAAGACCGAGGTGAGGTGTACTGTAGGTGTGACAGAGGAGTTCAAGGTGGAGGTGAATATGCATCATAGATCGGCTCTGAGCCCCTTCTTGTTTGCTCTGGTGATGAACAGGCTGACAGATGAGGTTAGACAGGAATCTCCATGGACTATGATGTTTGCGGATGACATTGTGATTTGTAGTGAGAGCAGGGAGCAGGTGGAGGAAAATCTAGAGAGATGGAGGTCTGCTCTGGAAAACAGAGGAATGAAGATTAGCTGCAGTCAGACAGAATACATGTGCGTCAATGAGAGGGACCCAGGTGGAACGGTGAGGTTACAGGGAGCAGAGGTGAAGAAGGTGCAGGACTTTAAGTACTTAGGGTCAACGGTTCAGAGCAATGGAGACTGTGGAAAAGAGGTGAAGAGGCGAGTGCAAGCAGGTTGGAACGGGTGGAGAAAAGTGTCAGGTGTGTTGTGTGATAAAAGAGTATCAGCAAGAATGAAAGGAAAGGTGTTCAAGACGGTGGTGAGACCAGCGATGTTGTACAGAATAGAGACAGTGGCACTGAAGAAAAGACAAGAGGCAGAGCTGGAGGATGTTGAAGATGTTGAGGTTCTCTTTGGGAGTGACGAGGATGGACAGGATCAGGAATGAGTACATCAGAGGGACAGCTCGTGTTAGATGTTTCGGAGATAAAGTCAGAGAGGCAAGATTGAGGTGGTTTGGACATGTTCAGAGGAGAGACTGTGAATATATTGGTAGAAGGATGCTGAGGTTGGAGCTGCCAGGCAGGAGGTCTAGAGGAAGACCAAAGAGGAGATTTGTGGATGTAGTGAGAGAGGACATGAAGTTAATTGGTGTGAGTGAAGAGGATGCAGAGAACAGGGTTAGATGGAGGCACATGATTTGCTGTGGCGACCCCTGAAAGGGAACAGCCAAAAGGAAAAGAAGAAGAAGAAGAAGATGAAAACTGTTTTTAATGTCAAATATGGTGGCTCAGCAAGCTTGTAGAATGTATCATCTCAGGTTCCTCATAGTCACATATAGATTGTAGTATGAATGAATTTTGATGAATGTAAATGTTTTGACTTAATAACATAGCTTCATTACATATGCTTACATTTTTTCCACACATACAGTAGAAGTTTGGGATTAGTGTCTTGCTCAACGACACTTCAGCATGTCGACAGGACAACAACCCTATAATTGGCCTAATCAGCCTCCATCGGTAAGGAGTATTACAGATGTCAGTCAAGCTACAGGATGTGATATTTGCCTATTTAAAATGTGAATTTGAATATATAAGAAACACCATAACATTGATGTGTACAACACACACAAAACATAATTTGTGGGATTGTATTTATATCAATGGGATGAATCATTATTGCTTTGGTTTCTTCCCAGTAACATTAGTCTTGGTCTGTCTTACACATTCTGACAGAAAGAGGAGATGTGTGCTAAGACACTTCAATCGTCATGAAAAGGTGCGTTATCAGACAAAGAGACGTTGCGTATGCTGCATGTCTCTCTGTTTCTCGCCCTTTGATTTTTCAGCCCTAATACCTTTAACACCCATCTCTTTATCACATATAAAAGCAACTTATTGATTTTTACTTTGCTCTGTAAAATCCATAGTTGCAGAGAGTAAAAGCAATACAATAATCAAAATGTGTATTCATATAGAATGGCTTCATATTTCTAAACAAATTAACTCAACAAAAATAAGATTACAGACCCCAGATCAGTGCCAAATTAGAGACATTTTAAATACACAAATGTTATTCTGCATAATTTGTAAAAACTTTATTCATCCAAGGAAGGCTTGCTGACCTTGTTTTCTTCTTTTTGTACTCCTTTCTGCTTCTCATAGTTATGAGCCACCACCCACAGTCATCTGTTACTGGACGCTCAACAGCTCCACCGGAGCAACAGAGGAGAGAAGTGAGCAGCGTTAATAGATTTGTTCACTTTTCCAATAGACAATGTTCCACATTTGGCTGTTTTCTAGCATTTCCAACACCTGGGATGGGCATTAGCTTAGTTGCATCATAAGTAAAACATTTTTTTGGACTGATCTCTTCAAATAGATTATTCCAAAGCCCAGGCTTTGTAGGCAAAGGCTCATTTGCCTTCAGTCCTCAAAAATTTAAGGATCTCTGGCAGCACACCATGCACCAGCTAATGTGGAGCTATTATGACAAACCTGACCAGCTGTGCTTTTAAAAGACCGATAATATTTTAAAACCAGGCAGCAGTGAAGGATCTTAGATCTTTGATACATTTTGAATTAATACTGCAGCTACATTGCAGTGTTTTGTTCCTTACTGCTTCAATAAAGTGACCTGAAGCAGTGATGGAGCTCTTGAGTCCTTTAGTGCATTTCAACACACCAAACTTACAAACAACAACATTGTATCAAGAACAAAGGTGAAACACTTCTAACCATTGAGTAAAGTTTAACTGTATAATTTTGTGAAATTATCCAGGATTGAAATATTGTAAGATTAAGATTATGTTATGTTGCAAATACATATTTTAAGTGGGAAAACTATTTCCCAAGTCAGCAGCTGTTCCCACCTCTCAACAACATTGTTTACCCTCAATGATAGCTGTTAGGGGAGGGGTGAGTCTGGCCTTCACTTTCTGCACAAATTTCCTCATCCACATTTTATCCGGTGTTAACCTCACAAACTCGTTCCTCTAACCATCTAACCATCAGAGTCCGGCTGCCCTTAGATACCTTCTGGCCAGCCTGTACTCAGTCCTTTATTTACAACACCATTCTGAATATTTTGTCTACATGAATGTGACTCACCCTGGAGACTTACCCTAACCCTAACCCTAACCTTAACCTAAAACTAACCTTACCCTAACCTTAAATCAAGTCTTCACCCTAAAATGTAATGATTTACGTTATGGGGACTTGCATTTTGTCCACAAAAGGAAGGCTAGTCCCTACGATGTGACTTTGTAAATAGATGTATGACCCCACAACATGAGTAATACATGTCCAAATGTTTCTACACAGGCCTATATAGGCCTATATAGAACTGAAAAGCACAGAAAAGCTTTACATTATCCCAAAACATTGTCCTCTGGCCTGAAATTGAACCTGATCTTTAATCATTCACAATAAAGAGATGAAACATATCATTAGACCATCAGCTTGCATAATGTTGCTACATGAGGTAAGTGGAAAACAAGGCTTGACTGACCTTCATCTACCATAAAACACATAGGAAGAGAGAGGAGACAAAATAACTGTAATAATAATTATTTAGTTAAGTGTCATTTCACTAGGAACTGAATGCTAAAATAGCCAATTTGACATCTATTTATTCTTCTCTCTACAGCACAAGTAGAGTGGAGCGAAATCTGCCCTGCAACTAACATCAGTTGCAATTTGTGTTCTGTGGAGTATCTCGAAGGATGAAATCAAAGGTCATAGACTTGATTATACTATTTGTACATTAAAGCATCTATAAACCATATTTTAATATAAACAATGGATCATGTGAAAGGGAGTTGCTTTTTCTAGTGATGAACAAACAAAGAATTATCACTTATCTCTGCAGTTTCTCTCAGTTCTACGGAGCTTTATAGTGTCTTTCAGCGCATTGTTTTGGTTTTCTGGCCCGCAACTACTGTTTTGTTTCAGTCTTAACGCTCTCTGCTTTTCCAGTTGAAGAAGGCAGCTGTTTTCAGTGAAAAAGCTCTAAAAATCCCACTGTACCGTACATGTTTAGCACCAAAAAGCAGACAGACAGAGTTAGCGGCTAGCTGGTGAACATAGTGGAGCATATAGCAGTTAAAGAGCCAGATATGTTCCTCAGGAGATGGTGGAGAGTAAAAAAGAGCTAAAAGAGAGTGAATATTGGACTTACACTTGCTAGGTGGCCAGAAACACGACTCCAAATGAATGATAATCTTGCTCCATAACTTCTGGATGTGTAAACAGGCAATGTTTGCAAATGTGAATTGCCTTACTTTGTTTTGATTTAAATATAATATGTGGTTTAATCTACACAAACCTCTCCTAATTCTCACCTGAATATGGATGGATTGTACATAGCAGCTGATATTTTCAGGTCTTACATCATGCAGTAGACATCATAATAATTTACTTGTGCAATATAATATACACATTATAGATTATTCTGCTCTAGCTGGTTTCAGGAGTTGATGTACTGGTCCATCTAAGTTCTGCAAAAATATTTATTTCTGTAGTGTGTAGGAAGAGGATAATTAGTCTGTGAACAGGACAGCAAATTCAACATGCATGAGGGCAAATAACTTGCAAACATGCCATCTAATGTTTTTAATCAGACTAATTTTCATGTTTGCTCTGTAGTGTTTTGTTCTTGTGTGTAGCTGTGTGTTTCTCTCTGCTCAGATTTCTGTCAGGCTCTCTGGCTGACATAGAAACGTCTGGTTAGTTAAGAGGTTGTTTTTTTCGTCACAGCTGGACAGTCCGAGTGAACAAGGCTATCCCTGACGCAGAAAGATAGGGCTGTGGAGGATGATGAATGGGTCCTGTTTGAGAATGCTACTCAGTTCAGCCACACTCTCTATTGTGCCTGTCTCATTTCACAAGGCAAGGAAAGAGGAACTAATGCAATGGTAACTGAGTTTTACACTCTCACTATCTCGGAGCATAATTGAATCCTCCTTCTAATTGCTCATCAGAGTCTGGCCAATATAAATTGGATTATCCTCTGAGGAACCTGCTCTGTTCCTCATCAAGACAGTTTTCTTTGTTCCATACAACACAAATTTGGAAACAGCTTACAGTCAGTGTGTGTGTTCTGTGTCCGAGAGATGCTCCAGGGAGTGACTGCCTCATCCAAAACTGAGATCTAACTGGACAGAGGAGACAGTGTTATCTCACATTCAACAACGTTACCAGCATTAAAACCAAATACAAAACAACAAAGACACTGTCTAATTCCATGTTTTACAACACTGTACACAGGCCCACATTTTTCAGTCAAAGCAGAAAAAAGATTTGACTCCAAGGTTGGAAATTCTCCTCTTTTATGTCCAGATTTGGAAACTTTTACATCTTTTCAAATAAAAATGAAGTTCCTGTAGTAATGTATATCAATGCACATACTGGATGAAAAAAAGACACAGTAATGCTAAAGAATGTTTTTCATTGAACAAGAGAGTCTGTTAAGTGTAATAGCTGAGGGCCGGCAGCAAAGTAGAGTGAATGAGGTGGCAGTTAAAGCCCTGTGAAATGTGTAGCTGGCCGCAAGCCTCTTATCATCAGCCCAGCCAAATCACCCTAGCTGCCACAGTTACCCAATGCTCGAAAAAGGGGAAAATTTCACCACCTGTGCACTGTCACACTGATTGAGCCCTTGCTGATTTATTCACCACTGATCACACATACAGGTACCTGCACACACACAAACAGGCATATATGCACGTGCATCCACACTCACACAAAAACACAATACAGATACACTGGCTCAGACCCAGACTGTAGCTCTCTGTCCAATTGAGTTTGCAGGTCCAGTAGCAGAACATAATGAGGTTTTCACATCGAGACACTCCAGCTAGAGAGAGTGGTGGGGGAGGATGGTGTGAGGGGGAGTCAGTGGGTGTGACACAGAGAGAGAAGGGGAAGGAAAGAGAAAAGGCACTCAATGATAATGTATGAGCTGTCTGCAGTGCTCTATGATGGGGTAAAAGAGTGCAGTGGTGCATTTACAAAGAAGATTATCATGTCAAGATACAGTAATACCTCAGTGAACACTGATTTTCATTGGGTGTTGGTGTGAACACTCAGAGTGGCTAATCAGGAAAGGAGGGTGTGTGTGGGACGTGTTGGCTCCAAGTCATCTCATAAACTGACCAAGTTGAATTAAAACAAGCCGAAACGTACCTTTAAGCTGCCTTTAAATCCTACTTTCATCTAAGCAAAGAGCCACCTGGGAGCTGGCTGCAGTATAGGTCATAAACCCCACCCTCTCCACGTTAGCGGATAGGACATAGCCAAAATATAAAATAAAAGTACACGTCAAATACATTTTTCCCAAAGATGGTTTCTGTCATTTTAGGTAGTTCTTATCATGCTGATGTATGTTCAAGTGTTCGTTTTTCTGATAAGTTTGGTTCTAATTAGTTATTTGATGCTATAAAAAGGGGTTTTCACGTCTTGATTGACAGCTGAGGTCGGCTCACGATTGAGTCGGCTGGGTGTATGGGCGGAACCTCGAAACCGCAGCTCCAACCTTGATAACCACTGTGCAGACTCTGGCTCCAAATTACGTCATCAGCGCAAGATGGCAGCTCCCGTATACAAGATATTTTGGCTTCATTTTTGTACAGTGTGAGGAAGTGGAGACACGTCATTCATGACATGTCATCCATCTTTATATACAGTCTATGGTCTTACCAAAGAAAAGAACATGTTTTTTGTTTGTGAGTGTAAGAGTGCAGTCAGGGTCAAGTCTACAGGGTCATCAGGTGGGCACCCTCTCACCCTGTTTTGTTGAGTTGGGCTCAACAAAATAGGCTCAACAGTGTGCTCCAGTGTCCCAGAACCACCCACTCTCTACCTGCACCCATGCACTCAACAGAGCCCTCTCTAAGTTATGTTCATGTCTACAACATCACCAGCTATCATCACCAGCTAACAGCTTGCTATCTAAAAACAACCAGCTAACAACATGTCAAACTAACTAGCCTGTTGCTATCGCAGGCAGTATGCAGCTCAATCGACCAAGCAAGAACAAAACAACCAGTTGCTAAGTTCTAGTTAGCTTAGCATGCTAACAGCAAACCAACCAGCATGCTGCCTGAGCCGCCAAATATATCAAACAATCCTCTTCAGCTACCTCACCTAAACATTCAACAAAGCATAGGCCTACACCTTTGTCTAACACCATTAGCCAACAACATGCAAGCTAACAACAGCTAACATCATGTTAGGCTATCAAACATGCTGCCACCTATCATGCTCATAAGCCTTTTCTACTGCACCTGGTTACGGCTGGTTTTACACCCTCCTGCTGAAGTGAAGCTATACCTTAACACAAAGGACATGTTGGGTCCTCGGCTATCCATTTACTGACATTTTGGGGTCAGATGTAAGCACATCACAAGTTGCTCCTAGCATGAATCTAATTGTGCCTGCTTCCATGACCAACACTTCCTTCCAGCTAAGTTTCTTCTTTTCTACACTTTCCTAACTCATCCGCTGACCCTGCTTTGCCTGAGAGACTGCTCTTGCATATCTAGCAGTCTCTTCCTGCCTCTGAATCTCCTCTACAGCCAGTTTCCTCTTACCAGCTGCCGTTGCTTTGCCCCATGAAGGCTGTACTATGCTCAGTCCAAATCCCCCATGCCCATGCTGTACCTGCCCTTCAATATCCCTATGTCTAAGTGCTGCCTGAGCCTGTAAAACTGCCTCCCTTGGGTTCCCTAAACTGTAGTGCTGTAAGTGCCTAAACATAACCATAAAAAATATTAATCATGCTTTAACTGCTATGAGCGGATGTTCTATACAAGAGTGGATGTTGTGGGGAAAACAAATGAAAAACATTCATGGACATTTTGCAGATACATTCAGTTTTTTGACCTTGCAGATTATGTTCATTAAAAATGTTTCATGTTGCTAAAAAAACAATTCAGGTGTTGTATACACATGGTTACTGAAACACACATCTATCACACATAAATGTTGTTTTGTGTTTGTCAAGCTAAGGACATACGTTTTATACATTTTGTAATGAAGACAAGTGCAGCTTTAGCCCAAATTCTAAACAAAATGTAAAAATGGACACGGAAGTGGTACGTATGCCTACCAGAAAAGCAGGATGCGGGTGAATGTGTCAAACTGAAAGATATTTCATTTGAAAACAGGCAGCTGGTCTGCGGGCCCAGAAGCTGATAATGATGATGATCAGAATCAGAATCAGAAATAGCAGCTCACTATCACGTCAGTGCACACAGGAATAGAAGTATTAAGCAAAAAATATAATACACTATAATACAGGTCAAATAAATTAAGTACCAAGTGGGTATAAGTATAAAATTAAAATAAGTGTAAAGTACAAAGCGGATTTACCGGTTGATGATAAGTATGTACAGTATAATAATACAATGTAATAATACAAGTAGTAAGTAATAGTCCATGAACTGTCAAGTTAAGTGTAGCCTATTAAGATTATTGAGACAGTGGATATTGCACAGTAGTAATAGAAGTATGACTACATTACAATAAATAGGGAATTTTAAACTGAAAAGAGTATATTGCACAGCAGTATTAACACAGAATATTGCACAATTATTTCAAGTATTGCAGTGATGTTAATGATCAATGTCCAGTTTATCGACTTAAGGTCATATAGACTGACACTTAGAGGGAGGAGTTAAAGAGTCTGATGGCCACAGGCAGGAATGACTTCCTGTGGTGCTCTGTGGTGCATTTTGGGGGGATGAGTCTTCCGCTCAACGTACTCCTTTGTTTGACCTGCACGTCATGGAGTGGGTGGGAGACACTGTCCAAGATGGCATTTAGTTTGGCCAGCATCCTCCTCTCTGACACCAACGACAGAGTTCAACTCCACCCCGACAATATCACTGGCCTTACGGATCAGTTTGTTGAGCCTGTTAGCGTCCACTACCCTCAACCTGCTGCCCCAGCATGCAACAGCATACAGGATAGCACTGGCCCCCACAGACTTATAAAACATCCTCAGCATTGTCCGGCAGATGTTGAAGCACCTCAGCCTCCTCACAAAATAGAGGTGGCTCTGGCCCTTCCTGTAAAGCGCTTGAGTGTTCTTAGCCGAGTCCAGTTTATTGTCCATGTGTACTCCCAGGTACTTGTAATCCTCTACAATGTACACAATGACCCCTTGGATGGAAACCGGGGTCACTGGTTCCTTGGCCCTTCGTAGATCTACAACCATGATGATGATGATGATGAGCTACGTAGAAAGAAAACCAAATTTAACCATGTGATATGTTTGCATTTAATTTTGTTTCATGTTATTAATGCTGTAGTGTTGCTTATATGCTGTAAATTTCTGTATCTCAAGAGGAAAATTATGTATTTTAATTTGTTTCATAATCTGACATTGTAAAGACATTAATAAGCCACAGAGTATCATGGTGTGTATGAATATCATTGGTTTGTGTTCTTTTTTTATTGATAAGGCAGAGCCAGGAGCATCCCTGCGGTCAGGACAGCTACAGCTGACACCAAAGGTTAAAAAAGAACTAGAGGACAATATATTGGAAGAATAAAACTGCATTTTCTCTTAGGCAAAAATAACTATTCAGGAATTATATGAGTCAAACCAACTCAACTAAATTTTTTTTTGCATGAAATAGCAAGTATGGTTAAGACTCCTGGTGGCTTTTAAAAATATAATGGACATAAAGGTTCAGATTGTGCAAATTCTTGGAGAATATATTTATTTTGAAATTTATGTGACTGTTTTAGTCAGTTTTAAAAAAGGTTTTTTGGGCCAGACGTCATCACATGAACTACAGGTCAGACTTGCAGCGCAGTCCAACGCTGCTGCTGTATCCTTTTAATTATACAGGAAATCAGGAATATGGACAGACAGTTCTCCTCTACATGTGCAAGAACACACACTTGAACATAAATGTACTCACTATTTATAACTTTCTAGACTGTGTGACTTTCTAGACTAGGTGGGTTCACTGACAGCTATCAGAGGAATTAAAAAAGAGAAACAGCAGAGAGGCGAGGGGGGTGAGAGAAGGACAGTAGGGAGGGAAAGAGATAGCAGAGCAGAACCCGCTTGATGCGGACCAGCTGACTAGTGATGGACTGACTCACCTACACATAAAGGGCTGAGGGGGAGGGCGGAAGCAAAGAGGGAGGCAAAGAGAGAGAAAATTAGTCAGCAGGCTGAGGAAATGGTTGGAATGAGTTTAAAAGTGCAGGGAACAGAACAAACATGGATACATTATAACAGAGGGAAATAATAAGGACAAATGAAACAAAAAAAAACTCAGGAGAAAAAACAAACAAACTAGAGCTGATGTACAGGCCTAGTTGAAGAATAGATTTACATTAGGATATACTAGCAGGTTTGGAAATTAACAGAATGCATGTAAACAGATTAAAAAACATTAAGATTGAAGATACTTTTGAAAATGAAAAGTTATTTGTGTTCTGTTACTTCATAAAAAAGTTGTTGATAAACACAGCCTCTTCTTGAAAAACTCCTGGTTCTGTTATTTGTAAGGAAAATAAAGAAGTATTTCTGTAATGTACCTATGCATTTATGTTGAGCCTAGATTATTGGACTGCAGAAAGAGGTTTGTTTTAGCTAATGTACTCAAGCTGTGCTCAGCCAACTGACAAAATGACCATATGCATAGGCTATATGCTGTTGATGAACTCTCACGAGGAGGCAGGCAGCCATACTGAGGTTCAGCAGTCAGATAGTAATGATTGAAAACAAAAACCTGGTTGGCGTATAGACCCTCCAAAAAATGCAAAACCTTTTCCTACATTTAAACTGGTTGTTGTGTGAAGGTTGTGAGAAGTCAGTACGAGATAGATAACTTGGATCCTTATCTCCTGGTTCTCATTGATACTGAAACCACTAACTGCTGCTGCATTCAGAAGCAGAGTAATTTAAAGCCAAGTCACAGCTGAATTCTCATAAAGAGTGAAATGCAAATTGGTTGAAGTGAGAACCTGAAAATAAGATATCAAAAGTGTAGTGCTCAGTGTGAGCTTCTGACGCCTACAAGTCATAGCACATGGCTATTTTTTTGACCACAAACTCCCCAGAAATTCTCATTTAATACTGATTTTCAAGTTTCCATCAATTGTGGTAAAAAAAAAAACAAGAAGACAAAACATCAAAATGCTATTATTAAAATAGTAATGGAGCTCACTCTGGCATCCAGAACCCAACTGGATTATAACTGGGGACCGAAAAACAAATTTCTTGTTGCTTCCTGGTGTGCTAAATTTAGGCCGACTATTAACAAGAGTTTTGTGTCATTTATGTGTGCTCAGCCAGAGATATGCACACAGCAAAAAACAGGTTGGGGTATGGCAAAATGATCACATTTCTTTTTAAGTAATTTTCTCACATACCTAAAACAGTTCTCATCTCTTCCTGTTAAGCTTCCACATTGTCCATTAGTGTGGATGTTTGTACTGAGGATTTAACTGAGAGGATGCCACGCACAGAAATAGCTTTTCTGGGTTCTGATTTACGTTCTACAAATATTAACACTAAGTTCATGTACAAAGACTAATAAGTTACCCTTTCTGCCATTCAAGATATCCTGTCAACATTTTTATAGATATGTCTTCTAGTAGCTCTATGGGGGGAAATGCTTTCTGGACTGCAGGAGATTTTTGTAGGCTGCCATGCTCCATCCAGCTCTCTTTTTTTAGTGGGTGGGTGATCAACTTTAATTGGAATGAATGGAGCATCATCTTGGAACTTGTACCAGCTCTCATAATACATCTGTGGTGGACTGCTGTGACACTACTAGCATCTTCAGCAGTTCTTGTTGGTACTACAGAGTACTATCAAGGGTATTGATTTATATTAAGCATGTGGATACGCTTCGTAATACCCAGATATACTGTAATTCTGTTTTTTCTCAGCTACAAAGAGTAATACTAACCAAATACATACCTAACCATATACATACAAGCTGAAAAGGCTGCAACCTCACAAGGCAGTGGGAGCGCTTAGTTACAATCTGTGTGTTTGAGGGCAATATATTATCTTGTTCAAAACATGCCATGTTTTCATTGTGCCAATGTGGCTTTGTTAACCTGGGTTCAAATATTTTTATATGTCATTGACTCACATGGTAGCTTAGTTTACATATGGAAACATGCAAAAAAAAAAACAGCTGAATCTAATCAGCATTAAAATCACAAAGTTATTTTGTTATAATAAAACAGAAACACTACTCTTCACATTAAATATTTATTTCTAACTCAATGCTATTGTATCTTATAGACCGATGGCCCAGGGCTAATTTAGCTCCTTGTCACACTACTGAGAACAAGTTATCCAAGGGTTAATGGTTAAATAATGCAATTGTGCCTGGGTTAAGTGTAGTGTGAAAAGAGGTAATAATCATTTTAGAGTTGACTTAGATTAAAGTTTGGCTTACAGCCAGTCTTACGCTGTGTTGGTTGTTAAAGAAGCTAATTAAACCCACATGAAAGCCTCTCCTCGGGAGCCAGAAAGATTAAACACCCTCAGGTGTATTTGCTCTCCAACTACCGCACAGCAAAAATGGAACAATGATTAGACAGCATGCACAGTTTGCAATATGTAAAAAGTGATTCTGCTGGGTGTGTAATAATGATACTACTGGAGATTTATTAAAAGCTTCTGTTTATGTGTAGCTCACCTATTCAGTATGGTTGAGGTTTAGTGTAGAGATTAAGTCACTGTTTGTCTGAGCATTTTCTACTTTCTAATTGCTTATTAGTTCGTCAAATATACAGTGGTGAGACAGCAAATGTACTCGTAATTAATCCCTGTCTCTCTTGTCTTACATGATCACACTGGACACTGCGTGTGCTTCTTTGTGTGAATATTATTCTCTGAATGGCTCCCTTTTAGATAATCACTGAGTAATACATAAATGATCCTCGTAAAACATGTCAAGTCTCTTTTGTCCTCCGAATCCCAGTGTGAGTGTATTGGTCTGTATATTGTCAGCGTGAAGTGAAACAAGTAAACAGCTGGTTTCTTTTTCAGGTTCCTGCTCTTTGACATGTGTATTAAGACACACACACACACACACACACACACACACACACACACACACACACACACACACACACACACACACACACACACAGCTTCCTCTTCGCCTGGCTGGAATTTGTAAGCCCTGAGCTCCAGCCAAGCGCCTGTTGCTGAGGGGAAACCAGCTGCACACTCATCCAATCCTCCTGCCAATTCTCCTGCTAATGGAACATCCCACTGCACCCCTGCCCACCCCTGCCAAAGGAAAACATTTGGTACATCCCATTGGTGCTTCTCTAGCTAGTTTGTTACTGAGTCAGTATCACAGCAGTCAGCCAAACGGCAGCCTGAAAACACACACAGCCAGAGTGAGGACGTAAAAAGAGTGAGTTGCAAGAGAGAAGCAAAGAAATCCTCTGCTAGCCTCTCTTCTCTCAGTCTTCTGCTTGTTTTTGCATTCCTGATATGACCCTGTTCAGCCCAAGATGTGAGTATACTGGGGGTTTATCCCTGTGTGTGTGTGTGTATGCATGTGTTAGTAGATGTTTGCTTGCTGCACTGTGCCTCTCATGTTTTGCTCTCCCCTCCCATACTCTGCCTTTCCCTCTACAAGCCTTTCTGTTCACAGAATCAGCCTGTATTTGCTAGTCTGTACATTTCATCCTGAATCCCAGGTTCCCCTTTTCACTTTTGCCTCATGGCTGTTTTTTTAATGGCTTTCTCCGTACCTACCCATTGATCCAATCAGATGGTGGTTTGGAAAAGGATCTGTGTGATGTTTGAGATTATGATGTAAACATTGTGATGCATTAATAGGTGTTTCTGACAACTTCATGGTTACACCAAAACTGCACAGTTGCATATGATCAAATCTCAACCTGTTTCTCACATTGGCAAGGTCAGCACTTGCTCTCTGGGCATAAAGGCTTGTGAGACAGAAATGTCAGAATGCTTAATTATGTTGTAGTCCTGCTCTCTGGTGATGGACTAAAGCACACGTTTGGTTTTCTTCAGCCGTAGAATGAATAGTGTTATTACTTTTGTGAACAATTCCTAATCATGGCGCTTATAGGCATGCAGGCAGAGCGGCTACACCTCCTCACAACTTCCACCCTAGTTCAGGAACAGCACTCTACTCACAAAGCCACATGTCTGTTGGGAATGTAAAGGCTTTAGAAGAGTTCAGTACAGGCTGAAATAAAGATCTTAGGCTGCATTCTCTGTGATGTGGGATCTTTTCAGGGTCTATAAATCATATCATGTATAGTCATGGTTCTACTGTATCTCCCTCACTGTAATGCAAGAGCTTTCCCTCGCCTCCTTTTTCACTGGTGTGGTGTATAGATCCAATCTCTCTGTTTACTACACACCAGCATCTCTTTCTCTCTCTCTCTCTCAACATGCCACCTATTCATATCAAGCATCCCTGATCTTTTCTATCTGCTCCACTTTCTTTATCTGTTAGCGGTATAGTGTGTTTTATGTTGACAGTGATACCTGTGATTACACTGCATTTAGCCCTGAGTGTGGAAATTCAAGCTTCATGGTTGCCGCTTGGCTCTAAGTCTGACCTGAGGTCAGTTGCAGTGCAGGAAATGGAGAAGATGCATGACAGAGTGCAGAGCCTGTCAGCAATAGGCACGTTGCGCTTTCATATCCACATCTGGCAAACTACCATCTCTTCATATGTAGGATACCAGACTGTGGCCTGATTAATAAACTGTGACAAGTGAGGGCTAAAAATCTGCATGTGTATTAAAGTGAAAACTAGCAGAACAACCTTTTTTTTCCCCTGACCTAGAAAATGTTTTAAACATCAGCAAAATGTACAGCAGGATGCAAACTAAATGTGACAGAGGATACAGATGATCTAATTCATTGGAGGTTTAAAATAAAATACAAGTGAAACAACCTCTCAATAGTGAAACAAACTTACTGCTTTATAATAAATAGCATTTTATCTTGACAACTTTATTCTGAGCTAAGATGATGAAAAAGTTGTAGCTTTTAACAATGTCATTTCCACTTAGTTTGAAAGCAGGAAATGTACAATAGAGAAAAAAAATAGAAAAATATTTTACTGCAGCATAATTCTTCACCAAGGTATGAAATAATTTCTTCAATCTGCTAAAGCAAGTTAGAGTGAAATCAATTTTGCAAAGGCGTTCAGTCATAATTGCTTTGTCTTTTTGGGTGGTGAGACAAGATAGAAATGTGAGCATGATTGCAAAACATTGTGTTTTCTTAGACTGAAATATATTTGTGTCAGTCAACTGAGCATTTGTGTTCTGTTCTGAAATTAGTTGTTTGATTTTAAACATTAATTGAAAAATGTTTAAGTAAAAGGATGCGGGTCAACCCATTGCATTAAGAAATATGATTAAAGAAGACAGAAAATGTAGCAATGTTTTTATCTGATTGTTATAATCCCATCTCCCGCACAGTGACTTCAAAGTGTACTGATTAGTAGAACGTACAGTAGCAAATTAAGTTCTTATGCATATAACTTAACTATTTAAGGCAAATTATGTTGCCCCCCAAAAAACAGCAAGGATAAAATGCTGGGAAAATAGTAGTAGTGGTGGTAGCATTGTTACGATTAGTCAAGCCGGGAAACAGGGAATGCCAGGGAACAGGACCCAAATGCAGACTAACAGGTAGAGCTGGTGCCGATCAATAATTTTACTAACAAAAAAGTCTTACACTGAATAGGTGGGCAAAAAGCAACTCTCAACAGCAGTCCAAAACAGAAACACAAATCCAACGGTGAGCAGGCAAAATCCAAAATCCACAGACAGGCAAAGTACAAGGGACACAAAGACTCCAGAACTCACAGATACACAAAACCAAGGTACTTGTCAATGGTATAATGGTGATCTGACACAGAACAAAGGAAGAACACAGACTAAATACACTCAGGTAGGGGAGCCAACAAGATGCAGGTGCAACTAATAAGGGCGGGGCAAACAATCAAAACTGGAGAGAAAAGCAAACAAAGACAGGAAGTAAAACAAGACACACAAGGAGAGGAGAACATTTCAAAATAAAACAGGCAATAACAGGGCAAAAACCCAAAACCATGACAAGTGTGCGCAAGTGTGTGTGTGTGTATGTGTGTGTGTGTGTGTGTGTGTGTGTGTGTGTGTGCATGTGGTTGTGCAGCAGAAAATGAGGCTGCTTGCCAAAGAAGTCAGTGAACATGAATGATGTGTTTCTGCAGAATCCACGACTGTCTTCATGTTTTATTCTTGAGTTTTACGGTTGCATATTATGAATCACGTGAAGCCTAAGTAGTAATGTAAAAAAAAAAAAGAATAAGATACTTAATTGACCCTGATAGAGAAGTTGTCTTTTCAGTGTATGCAGGGAGGTGAAAGCTTCAGACAGAACAACTTTCCTGGAGCTGATAGAGAATTCAAGGACACTTCAGCAGGGTGGATGCTGACTGACTTGTCTTCAAAGGCCGTCCCGGCTCCTGCCTCCTCCAGAGATTCAAAATAATTTAGTATTAGAAAAGCTTTTCCACATTGTTAGTGTGTAATTTTGTTTCCAGGTAGTGAGATTAAGCAGGCTCTCACTTTGCCTTGGTATGAAGCGTCAGTCTGGCACTCCGCCTGACATCCGTTGATAAAAAGCACAGTGACAGACTGTAGATCATGGCAGAGGCTGAGGCATTATAACTCATTATGGCTGATCATGTGTGACCTTGATGTGTCCTCTGGTGCCCTTTGCTCCTTGTTTTTTTTTTTACAAACATGCTGCCTTTTAGCTTATACTACTGTTTGTTTTCTGTATGATCTATCTGTACTTTTTTTAGCTGGAGTCTCTTGGGCTTGACCCTGATTCAGCTGGTCTGTAGTGAGAATCATGAATCACGATACGATGTTATTATGACATGCCGCCCAGGATAATGATACGGTGATAGTAAACTCTAATTTTGTGATATGCAATAGAATGTACAATAATTGTCTTTGATGCATTCCAACATCTGTGTTTAGGAAGAGGAAAACATACCGCTGGAATGGAAACATAATCAAAAAATCAGGAATCAGTTCTTCTTATACTACTTCATATACTATAGTTTTTACACAGTTTTATAGACAACCGAGATGGAACAATGTACAAAGGGTACAAAGCCTGAGCCGTTTCAACACACATAATATGTAGATGCACTATCATTCTTTTTCAATGATGGAGTTAAATGTTTTTCTTCTTCTTTTTTCAAATGTTTTACCTAAACACTAACTAAACTCTAATAAGCAAAACTATATAATAAATAAATAAGAATGATAAGAAGATAAGAAAATAAATGAATGATTAAAAAAAAAGAGGCTCAAATGAGAAACAAAAGATCAGATATCTCTAACTTTACTTTAACACCTCCTATTTAGCATTGTATAAGCAGTATATAAACATTTTAATACATTTTTAGTTTATAACACACTATAATGTAGTAAGAAGATGTGTTTATTAATATATTTGTCAACAAATGTAACTCCTCCTGTGGGCACCCGTAAGTGGAAGCTGGTGATAATGAATGACAATATAGTAAAACACAGTAAAATATGTCTTCATAGGAAAAGTTATCATGTTTGACAAATACTGACATTAATAAACACAAAAAAGTCCTTAGATTTGCATACAACTAAATTATAGTGTGTTATAAACCATTTATTAATTGTTTATACTATATAGTGCTTACAAATGCTAAATAGGTTGAGTTTGCAGTAAAGGAGGGAAACACAATTTTATGTATTTTTTTATCTGTGAAAATTAAGTTCAACACAAACCTTAAAACAACAAATCACCATAAAAAATAGCAATTCACCATGTAAAAGCTATAATCCATACATTTAACAAAGACATGTGTGGGTATGTTTGTGTGTGTGTGTGTGTGTGTGTGTGTGTGTGTGTGTGTGTGAAGTCTGCACTGGAGAAGCTAATTGTAGCGTACAGGATTCTGTTTACCAAATAGCAGTCTGATTACCTCCTGAGGTTTTGCTCCTGTAGAGCGAGACAACTGTGCTCAGCAGCAACCTCCCCTCTCTTCCTGTGTAATGGCTCCTTCATGCAGTCAATCACACAGCCGTCATGTTGCTCAGCAAACACATCATAAAACTCTGTTTTGTTTCCTTCTGCCATACAATCACCTCAGGCCCAATCTGAGAAGATGAGGAACTGTCCAGTATGTTTTTAAAGATTTGTTCCTGATACACAGCATTCTTCTCATGAGGTGTCAGTCTTCTGTCATCTTATTGGAGGATGATGTAGTTACTGTCACATGAAAATACTGCACTGGCATATAAAAAGTGTGTCTTATCCAGTAGAGGTGGGGAATATGAAATGAAACTAGTTATCAGAGTGAGTTTACAGTAATATAGAGGCTATGTTAAAACTTTCTGAAATAGTTTTACCTGAGTGAAATGAACAATAAATGCCTCTTCTTGTTTGGGTAGTATATTCAAAAACCATATTTATCTTTTTTTTATTTGTTCACATATCTTTTGAAATGCCAGTATTATTCCACCAAACAGTTCCACTTTAATGCGTTTTGAAGTATTTCATATTTAATTTTTGTTTTGTTTTATTTTATTTTGTTTAATATGTACTACACAGTAGGAGTTTTCTCACCATCAAAGACACTGTTGGCTGCAGAGAAGCCATCCAGCAGGTCACTCTTTGACTGTAAACTGTCAGAAAATTATCTGTGCTGTGGGAGGTAAAGGCACATACACGTGTCTAAATTTCTTTTCACACATTCCAACCCATACTTAATTAATTGTAGCTTCCAGCAATTTGACAGTCACGCTGTGTGAGTGTGTGTGCAGCTGGCCCAGTCACACTCCATTCACCACCCATCTGTCCATGTCACACCGGCCTCCTCTCCGCTCCTTCTCTTCTCTTCTCTTCTCTTCTCTTTTCTTTTCTTCTCTTCTCTTCTCTCATTTCCTCTCCTCTCCTCTTTTTACTCCTTTTTTTCTCTATTTTTTACACTCACCTTTGGTAAATCACTGCTGAGCCACAACCAAGACGAGCAGTGAGCTGTTGACATATCCAGTAATCAAGATGGCTCGTGGTTAATTGGCCCATTGGACCATGTGTGTAGAGGTGTTTGCAGGACAGACATACAAAGACAGAAAGAGATGGGGTTTGGCTTTTGAGATAAGTCTAAAGCTGCACCAGGTTTCTGATGTGCACTTGCAGATGGGAGACAAAAATGGAGGTGAACAGCTGGCTCGGAGTGGCAGAAGCAATCAACAGAGAGTTATGGGAGATGTACGTGAAAAACAGCCACTGTCAGTCTTAGCCGGCCCTTTAGTAATTA
Source organism: Siniperca chuatsi (assembly GCF_020085105.1). Taxonomy (NCBI): domain Eukaryota; kingdom Metazoa; phylum Chordata; class Actinopteri; order Centrarchiformes; family Sinipercidae; genus Siniperca; species Siniperca chuatsi. The sequence goes on from NC_058042.1 coordinate 18,963,134, forward strand.
TGATGTCAAATGATAACAGATAAGGTTCATTTTGCTCAAATAAAGAGTAAACATGGGTGCAGGATACACATGACCAGATAATGTGCAGGGTTAGTTAATCATCTGAACATTCTTTTCTGTGCTTTGTACCCCTGCTGTGTTGTGTTATGATGCTTTTTACTGTATCAGTACAAAGTTAATTGGTTGCTCTTTCGTGCAGACATGAGCATGAGTGGAGAGTTGAAGTCCAGCCGCTCCAGGGCCAATAAGAGGGCCAGCAACACCACTTATGGGTGAGTATGACCCCCCACACACACACACACACTCCCACCCCCACACACTCGGAGATAATCATGTGCTCTATTATTTGCTGCAGCCCTTTATCTGTAACTCAATAGCTGCACCTCAGCGTTGCAATCAATGCAGCATTATTCGTTATTAGCTACATACCAGCTGTGTATGTAAGCTACTATTGATTTTAGCCAGAGGTGTTGTCTCCATCAGTCAATGTTTTAATCTATCTGTTGATATAGTGCACACATATGATTGGAGCTGATTACTGTTTATTGCTGGCGGTTCAATACAGCGCTGTGGAGCTACACTAACATTAATTGTGTGTGCTTAGATAGCTGCTGAAGGGAATGAAGGGCAGTGGGAGAGATGGCAGTATGTGAGCTTGTTTAAATTCATTCATGCCTTCATTACTCTTACCTCAAACTCTCCCCTTGAACTGCATCTCTTACTCTAGCTGCAGCTCTGTAGGCTTGAGCTCCTCTAATGAGCACAAACCAGGAAAAATACTCTGTGTGTGTGAAGTTTGAGCAGATTCTCATTACTTAGCTCTTACCCCATGATGTTGCATTTTCTCCTACATGTCCTCTGGAAGTCCACGTATTCAGATCAGAAAAGAGAAGGGAGACACCATTATTGCAAAAATGTCAATATTTATTGGGTTCCTGAAACATATGTTTAGTTCCACTTCCACAGAAAAAAATAATAATGAAATTGTTGTGAATAGTTGCACAAATACAGGCACACAAGGCTTTTTGCTGACAATGGAGACAGGGAGAGAAGACCTATCACATTAAAGCAACTGGGGGAAACAAATAATATTGATATACTTTGCAGGACATCCACCTTAGGAACCAAAATGCAAAATAGGTTAGGAATACAAACAACAATAAGGAATAAATATTAACAGATGTAATAATATTAATGCCAACTTGTCTAAGGGCCTAATCAGCAAATCACATTATTATTCTGTCTTCTGCATAAATGGGACTTAACATATGTTTCTAGCTTCACTATAAATACTGATATTTTTCCATTCCTGGCAGCTCCATTTCCTGTCCCTCTGTTGGTTTCATCATATCATGCAGTAGTATGTAGAGGTATAAATATTGCAGTGTGGGACATTATATATTATGTCCCCAGCATGTCCTTCAAAACAGTTAATCCAGCTCTCTGCCTGTGCTCCCTCCTCTACTCCCTCTGACCATCTCTGCCTGAACCTGAAACCCCCACATGTTATTTGCCGTTTTCCACCATGTAGTTATTCAACAGTGTGCGGCCATGCATTAATGAGGGTAGTCATACAACACACCCACACACACACAATGACTAACCATAAATGGGACACACCTGAGGTATCAGCCCTGATATAGGCTGGGCCCGCTTGATTTTTCACAGAGATGACATGGACACAGACCATGTTGGGTTTTTCCATATCAGGTTTATGGACATATTCAGTCAACTAAACTAAACTGAGAACCCGTCCAGCCTGTTGACTCACACAAAAGAACAAGACTCTACAGCCATGCTAGCTGCTCTGTGAGGCTGTACTTAGGCACAGAGGTGCTTCAGCATGCTAACTTGCTGATGTTAAGCAGGTCTAATGTTGACCATGATCACCATCTTAGTTTAGCATGTTAGCATGCTAACGTTTGCTAATTAGCACAAAACACAAAGTACAGCTGAGGCTGATGGGAATGTCAGTAGTTTTGCAGGTATTTGGTCATAAAAACGATCTAAACCTGCTCTATAGGAAAAATGCAATGAGATAACTTGTTATGAATTGGTGCTATATAAATAAAGTAGAATTGAAATGAATTTGACTTGTAGCACTAGATAAAAAGTCAGAGGTTCAATAAAGTTATTACAATTCATCCTGAGGGGGGGGCATGAATGTGTGTACATAATATTATGGCAGTTCTTGAGACATTTCAATAAAAACCACAAATGACAACCTCATGGTTGCAATAGGGGTGTAACACCAAAGTCATAGTATTTATCCTCTGGGCACCATTAATGTCTGTACAGTATTTCATGGCAATCCATCTAATAGTTGTTGAGATATTTCATCCCTAGAGCCACTGCTAGCATGACTAAAAACATTAATAATAATAATAATAATAATAATAATAATAATAATAATAATAATAATAATAATAATATGGTTTTGATGTTTATAGGAAGGCAGCATCTAAATGTGTTTACCCTTTTCCCTGCATAGCACTATACAGATTTTGAGATCTTCTACGGAAAGTAACAGAAATATAAGACAAACCAATCTACATGACCATTTCTCAGAAATAGAAACAATACAGCTAAAGTCACAAATGTAAATCATGGTGAGACAGCCACCAAAAATCTCTCTGTCTGGACACCAATAATCCTGCTCTGTGTTGCTGACAGCACTGTGCCCTGTCTCCTTCCTCCTCCCACTGTTCTCACAGAGCTGGCCAACAAACACTACTGCCTGTGGCCTAGATTAGTTTGCGAGCAAACTTTCCAACTCATGTCTAAGATGCTAAAGCAATGTAATCTGCTCATGCAACACCGTGGGTTGCCAGCATTTCTGGACTTATTTTTGTTAGAAAGTTGGATTATTAGGCTCAAAAATAAAATTTTCACCTTATATCTACAGTTAAACCCAATAAAAGCTTTTTCTTTTGTGTCTTAATGTAGTCCAAATCTTAGTTAATGATAGCTAGCACATTTTTCCCCTCCTCCTCCTCCTCCTCCCCTCTTCCCACTGTCACTCTCTCATATGTCTCCCGCCAGGCTATTTGCTCCAGAGCAACCCTGACAACATAAGGGTTTTGTCATCATTTATCGTCTGTGCTTTCTGACTCTCACAGGTCCCCTGTAGCTTGACGAGCCCCAGCTGTGGAAGGAGGGATGGGGTAGGGAGAGTGACAAGCATTTCACAGCCCAGATGCTGCTGCTGCTGCTGCAGCCGTGGCCTCTGTGTGCTCCAGGGCACTACTACAAAAGCTCACTGTACTGTATGGCCTGTATAAGAAGGCTCAGGTGCCAGAGGAAGGGCCCCAGGGGTGTATGTGTGTGTGTTTCATGTTCATATATCCCTGTGGGGACTTTAACACACTAACCCATGGGGACTCGTGCCCCCATGGGTATAGACTGCTTTTTGAGGTTTAAGACTTGGTTTTAGGATTATAGGATAATTAGGTTAGGGTAAGGGTAAGGGTAAGGGTAAGGGTGTGTGTGTGTTTGTGTATGTGTGTGTGGTGTGTGTGTGTACATGCAATTATCCAATGGCTTAAATAGCTGTATGGGTTAACCAGGACAAAAGGCTTCTGTTCTGTAGTTCAGCAGTTTTTTTTGTTGTTGTTTTTTTGTCTCTTAATCATATTAACAATCCTGCATTTACTTCAGTTCCAGATCTAAAGTTTTAAGAAAATCAACTCTCTCTTCTGTTCCTGGTGTTTGGGCCAAACTTCTGAGGGATTCTGTGCAATCCGCTGGCACTGATCCTTAGTTTGTGGCTGCGTGGTTGCATCTTCCTCTGTATAAATGTCCAGCCTGTGTTCGGTGCTCATTTTATTATCTGCTCCATTTTGCATCTCAGTGAAGAGGGGACTGGCCTGAACACCGAATGGCAGAGTGTGCTGAGTATCTGGTATCTGGTATTTTTGTCTGCTTTCTCCATGCACTTCATTCTTTTAATATTCTCTCATCTGCTTTAATTATCAGAAGGGCTGGTCATAGAGGAGTTTGAGCTAGGATGGAAACGATGCAGCAGGCCCATCTGTCATATAGGCTCAAAGAGGCTAACGGGGGCAGGAGATGGGGTATGAACTCTGCTGTTGCCAGGAGCAGTGGGTGATGATGTCCTATTTGTTCTACGTGATACACAGTGTGGTGCAACTTAAAGGCTATTCAGATATTACAAAGATGGATAAGTGGGTGACAGGAAATGGGTCACATAAGTGGGCTAGGGAAACTAAAAAGAAAATTCTGGTTTATTATAATTTTGGTCTCATTGTTATGGTTTTGGCCATCATTTTTTTGTTTATTGAAACATTGTACTCACCACGTTAACTTCTGTAATCTGGGAAAGTATCAGTAAAAAGAAATCTGATGAACGAACAGTCAGACGATCATACAGGTCAAACTTATTTGGAAGAGAAGACAAAGGTGAATGGTAAAATCCAAACTGTCAGGGGCATAAACATCCATCGCAGTTTACAGACTGACTTCCTGTCAAATTTGACCTCCCATACTTGCCTTAGTTGTGCATGGTTTACATCTGGCTAAACGATCGTTTGACCGCTTGTTTCTTACTCCATCACACTTTGTTAAAGTGACGTCGCCATGTTCCTTAATCTCAGCTATTACTTTGGTGAGTGTAATGTTGCCATAATCGATAGGGATTATATCAAAAACTATGAAAATTAAGACAGAGGTTGTAATTAATCAGAACTATCCTTTAAGGTTTTTTTAGAGGCAGTATGGCAGTAATTGGAATAGATCTGTAAAGCTACAGTATGCAGCTTTTTTTTACTGGGTGTGTATTTTTAGTCACATCTCATTTGTTCCCAGGCAACACTTGTCACTTATTTTGTCAGATTGTACATGTGTATCTAGCCTGAGGCTCGGCTGGCTGACATCTGTAAAACCACCACAAGCAGTAAAAAAGCAACGGGCAAATGGAGGCAATCTGCAGTCAAGAAAGCAATGTTGAAGTTCCACCGTTTTTATGAACGACCTCTTTCTCCTGGACATATCTCCATGACACAACACAGCTGTTATGACACCCGCCCACAGCCAAATCTGTACACACAACATCTTGATCATCTCTTAAAAAATGACAGCTATAAACATTATTCAGAAAGAGGGGGTTGCAGGAAAGCAGTTGCCCAGTGTTTTCTGACTGTCATTGTAGCATGTATTTGATATTTGATAGTTTTTTATACTGTATGTATTCAGAAAATCAACTAATAAAGGAAAACAAGGCAAAATACAGATAGACAAAAAAATCACCCACTGCAGCATGACTTTGGTTTGGGTTGTTCATTTGTTCTATATTGAAAAGCACTTCAGAGTATACTCCTGCTCACAGTGATGAATTTCTCACCATTTAGTTTCTCCTCACAAATAGCAAGATCTGCTTATGTTTGCACCTTGGTAAAATGAAGTTAAATGAAGTGTGGAGAGTGCTCTATGCCTGTGTGTATCAGTGTATTCATTTGGAGTAGCAATGTTGTTCTGGCCACACCTTTCCAACATCAGAATTGGGGGGATGTTTACGACAATTTGTTTTAACTTTCCAAAACCAACAATCCGATCTGCACGTCCACTTTACGCAGTGACTGACCAGATGTGTGGAGCAGTCTTTGAGGAGAGACTGTCCATCAGTGGCAGGCTTTTCACCCCACCTGTGTAGCGTAGCCATTTGGAACAGCTATAAACACTTGCCTTAAAACATGTTCGGACGACACTTCGTACGCAGTAGTTTGTTTGAAGGATACTGAACCCAGCATCCTTACACATCTTCCCTGAGTGAGCAGGTGAGTGACCATCACTGGCAAGAAAGTGTATAATAAATAATAATAAATTAATAAAACTTTATTTATAGAGTACTTATCAAAACAAAGTACAAAGTGTTTCACAACAAGAGAATAGCCAAGGTGTCAGTTTTTACTTGTGCTGTGGCAAATAAAAAACAGCCCACTAACTATTCATCAAAGCCTACTGTACCTTCCCTTTTAGCATCAATTTTACAGTGTAACTGCCTCTGTCCTTTGTCAGCTTTCTCTCTGCATGGATGCACAGACGATGTGCTGTCTGCTGTCCATTCCTGGGAGAAATGACAGGGGCTGTACTGTAGGTAAAGGTCAGTGCAGTCAGAGGTGCATGTACTGCTGGAGAAAAGGTCACTCAGTGCAGAGAAGGGAGGAGAGAGCATCTGCTGGTTTCAGGGCCACTGCCAAAGCTTCTGAGACAGCAGAGAACAACTGAAGATAGGAGGCGGGTGGATAGAGAGAGGGGTATGAAGAAAGGAGGGGAGAAAGTGATATGGTTTCTCTAGACATGATGTTCTATGGAAAAAAGTCATGAGTCAGCGGTGGTGACACCAATAGCTCAGGACAGGATGGCAAAAATGACCATGATCACATAACTGAGAAAATAAAAATTGCCATTTCAATGTGTGTGGGTGGGTGTGTGTGTTGGTTTCTGTGGCTGTGTGCATTACCAAGCCAGATGAGTTATCGCTCCTGTCCTTCAGGCTTATCACTCTACAGGGGTTGGTCCCTCTGCTAATGAAGTCATCTCTATCCCTACTGCCTACTTGATGCTGGGAGGAGAAAAGTAATGGAAGCAGGTGGGAGAGGGAAAAAAGGAGGCATGAATAAGGATGGATGCAAAAGGGTGAAAGAGACGCAGGGTGTAATACAGAGTAACCACAGTACAGAGGATAAGTGTGAAACAATTGAAAGAGAGAGGAGTAGATAAGAGAGAAAAATGCAGAGAGAGAAAGGAATAACAGTCAGGGAGAGTGAGGGGTGAAGAAAGCAAAGGAGGGAAAGTGAGCACTGCACTGCGTGTCATTGGCCCCCTGGCGTGAACAATCCATCTCAAATTGATCTTCCAGCTCGGCCCAGCAGGGCATTCTGAATCAATCTCAAATTGATCTCTGTGCCAGAGGTCGGGAAAACTAGCAGTGGAGCTTATCAGAAATATAGTGGTGCTGGGAGGATCTGACAGGGAAACTTATCACACTGCACAACAGGAAATGGGCTCTGAGCCCCCGGGGCAGCAAGCAGACCAGCCTGCTCCCTGTATACACACACACACACACACACACACACACACACACACATATTCAATGTCTCTGTATGTACCCAACACAACCATACACTGACACATGCTCTCTAGTGTTCAGCACAGTACAGAGAGGGTGTACTGTGCATAGACCCAAAAACAAACACACTCACACACACACACTGCGCGGGCATCAGTACACACCTAGAGGCTAGCTCAAAAAAATAAAAAGTTTGTCAGAGCACAATATGTCAATATATTTTAAGTTAGACAGGTGAGATTTGAGGCCTGGAGCTCTTAATGACTTATAACACATTTAATATGTCCTCAGCAAAGGCTGTGTGAAAGGCCAGAGGAAGGACAATCAATACCAGCTTGCATTTAGTCAGCTTACGGGAGCAACCTGCCTCTCCAGGCTGAGTAAAAAATAAAACCATATAACAGTTGTTCAAAAGTGACTTTCACCACACAGTATCTCTGGAAACACTCTAGTCCAGGAGTGTTGGAACCTAAGCACTATGAACGTGTGTACTCATAAAGTTTTGAGCTAATGAAAAATCAGCTGATATTTGATAACTTTTGTGGACACCAGTTTGCTGTTATTACTGTCTAGTGGCCAGTGTTCCCATTCATGTTTCTAAAGGATTTTGGACTTTGCAGTGCTTTTTCTCACTTCTCATCACTGTTCCGGTCACCAGATTGAAGCTGACAGCAACTTTACAGAGCACCGCCAAAGACCAGAACACACAGAAAACTAACTCAAAGTTCATTTTGATGAGAGAGAGAGCTGCAGAATGACACAGAGATAGGGTAAGGGGGGCAATACAGGCAATGAGAGACCAAGGGAGTACAATGAAAAAGAGTGAGGAGGGGAGGGGTGTCTTTGAGCATGTCAGCATCTGGGAGGCAGCAGGAGAGCCTTTTCTGTGGCCTGGACTGGAAAAGCTCTCTGTCAGCACAGAGGGGTAATGGGGGTTAGCAGGGTGAATAGAGGGAGTGAAGATGAGTATGTGAGTATATAAATGTGGGTCTGTGAGTACAAGTGGCTGCATGTCCCAAGGACCCAGAACTACAGTGAAATAACCAAGCACACATACATGCATGCATTAATGATACTGATACTGGCACTTAGCGTGCTCGACGTAAAGTCGTACACTTGTCTCCCTCCTTTAACACATCTGTCTCTTCACTTTTGATTTCTCTGCCTCTTTCAATCTCTATCTTAAAAGTGAGGCAGATACAGGGAGGTTGTTGACTTAGCATAGCTAATGTTAGCTGAGGTTAAAGTTTTGTCCAGTGAGGATCGCACACTGCAGTCAGAGGTTGACTCAGTAAATGTCAGCCCTGTCGATCACAGTTAAAACCCACAGACAGCTCTCGTGAGGGCCTTTCTGAATGGCAGCTTATTATTTACCCTAGATATCCCCTACACACACGCACACACACACACACACACACACACACACACACACACATAAAGAGAGAGAGCTTTGGTATCTTTGTGACAGCGTCTTGTCTTTTTTACTTTCCTTTTGGTAGCAAGCAAAGAAGTTAATTATAGTTCGGTGCAACCATGCTGCTTTGCCCTTCATGCAGTTGAGCTGAAATGACTTTTAGCTTTTAATTCTTCAATAATTTCAGGACAACAGCATAGTTCAGGACACAAAAACGATGCAGGGGCTTGACAGAGTTGAAAAGGCTAGAAGGATTAATTACTCCAGGCAGCCTTGGGTAACCTTTTAACTTTGCGCGCTGAGTCGGTTCTGACGGGGATAGTCGCCCCTGCTCTTTATGGATAATGGGTGGAGGGGAAGGGTCTCTGTAAGTGCCCTGGATGTCACTTGTCACCTTACTGCTGTGTAATGCTGCTAATTAGCACTAAATATCCTGAACTCTGAAATTTCCAATTACTGCTCCCAGCGAGACCCTTGAGCTTTTGATGAATGGCACCAAACTAAAGCAGTTGGCCCTCCTGGTGAGAAGCCACACATATACGAAGAAGTACACGCACTGCATCATTAACAGGCAGATGACATGTTAACCAGCCCTCATTTCCAACCACCTCTCAACTCCTTCATGAGCTCTAACTATGAGCTTAAATTTCAAAAGACCTTTTTAAAGTTGGTTAAAAAAATATTTTTTTTAAAGGATCGTTTGCTCACTTTGTTATGTGCAGATGGTCTCAAGTCATGCAAAAAAATTGGACTTATCCCACTCCAAACACTCTGCCTCCAGGAGGATTAGGCCACATTGTTGATGCTACTGAGGGGAGCACATTTGTACAGCACGTACACATCAGGCTAAACCCACACTTATCTACATATGCACATATTTATGGAGCCATATCTACACCCACATACTGTGCACGCACACTCACACAGAAGTCACTGTAGCATACACACACACACACACACACACACAGACGTAGATTATACTGTATGTCTTCTAGTGATTTAAATTCATAGGTTGGAGTTTTTGGCTCTGTGATCTTTTTATTTATTTTTATCCTTGCTTTGTATTTGTAGAGGCCAGCCAAATCTAGCACCTGATCAGACTGGATTATATGAAGGGTTTTTATTGTGGTTACAAAACATGTACAGTATTATTCATTTATTCATGTCAAGTCCTGCAAGTGCTAAATGAGCAATTAATGTAAAAGCTCTTTGGGCTTTTAATCACAGTAAACACCTGTAACCCTGTCTGATTTGAAAGGCAGATTATGTTAATCCTTTGTTTTGACAGTCCAGGGCCATTTAAACTGAGCTCCTCTCCTCTCCCTTTTGTCCTCCTCTCACTGATATGTTTTTTTAATGTTTTCACTGTTGTAGAACTTCTGCTTCTGTTCCATCTTTTGAACCTCTTCAGTTGCTGTGTGATCAAAGCCCTGCTGCAAATGGTGACATTAAGGTTTAATGGTTACAGACTATAATGACACCATCTTCCCTTGTGGGAAAACATTTAAAAATATTGTCGCTCATGACTTAATTGTGTCAAACCGACATTTTTCACACATCGAGTAATAATAAAACTGCCAGTTTTCCATCACTGTTCGCTGGTAATGATGCTAAAAACACAGGCTGATTCATGAGACTGGCTCATTATTTCCAGCTCTGATATTCTTTGGCTGGTTGGCTAATCAAACAGTAACCATACCATGCTACATCATGCCTCGTCCCTGCCATGGCTGATCCTACAAGCCCACTGTATCAGTCAGGAATGTCCACACCCTGACAGCTGTAGGGGAATCTGACTCATTCCAAGAGAACTGGATACAGCATCAGCGGCAGGGCCCCGTTCTTTCCTATGAAAGTTCAGTGGCGCATGAAGCCAAAAAAGTTTGGCTTCCGGGTATAAAATTACCTGGATCTTCCGCATAACTTCCGTAGCCCATAGAGCAAGCACACTAGCATTTCCTTTAATCCTGCCTCCCAGCCATAGATTGTATATAAACGTGGATAGCATCAGATAACCAAACTTATCAGATAAATGAAAAAAAAAAGATCTGCTGATTTACAGATGTCTCTTTCACAATGTAAGTCTATGGGAAAAAGTCTTTTTGGGCCGGTGTGCAATATGTGACAGACCCAGAAGTTGTAATTACACGGTCCAGCCACTATGTCAATTTGGCTTCAAAGCCGGGTGCACATCCTGGGGGCTTGCTCCATCCTCCTTGTCTCTTTAACAAACACTCCACTCGTTCTTTCTTACTCTCCCTGTCCTCTACACGTTATCCTCTCTTGTTTGAGAGCTTTGGAAATGTGCCACTGCCTCCTTCTGCCATTTGAGTGTTAGTTTACCACTGATGAGTACACCTATGAGAGGACAAGAGGGATTCATTCTGATGGACAAAGAAGAAAAAATCTTGTGGGACACTCTTTATTGAGTCTCCTGTTCCCTGATGCGTGCCTGTTGTCTGATATGTACTGCCTGTTATACTCCAGCTCTAGTCCTGGCTCCTGTTCAATGCCTTATTGATGCAGCAGCACTCCCCCACCTCCTCTCCATCAATGCACTGCTCGTCTGCTCGTCTTCCTGATGGTGTGGCTGCAATCAAACCTAAAGGGCTGTCAGCCAGTCAGGGCTACTTAAACTAAAGTGCAATCTGACACACAACCCTTATCTATGTACCTCTATTTCTCAGACTGAATAAATTGCTCTAAGGCCATAATTTAACCTTGATGCATTTAAGATATAAATGTATGAGCTCCTGGAGTTGCCATTAGTCTCGTACCTCTCATGCTCTAGGCCTGTAGGTGTATATCACCATCCTGCAGTACATACAGTATATCCAAATGATGCAGATCAGTGGGCCAAGCAGTAATGGATGTCAAGGAGCAAATTACATGGTGATGTGTTATTGATCGGCTACTATCCTGCACACGTCATTGATTAAAGCAGCAGAGTGTGCAATCGCTGCATGTTTAAGTGGGTCCTCAGGAAATTATAAAGATGCTCTTTGTCAAATGTTAATTCTCCCTTAGGATGAGTTGTAAAAGCTGCCGTGTGTCTGTGTGTAGGGGTTGACAATATGGATGAAATCTTTTATAATGGTGTGGGTAACTTGATACTGTGATATCATATTTATCATGATAATTCATTAGATAAATCTTTTATAGATAAAATAACCAGATGGGAATGTCAAGTAATGTCAGATGAGAAAATCAAGGAATTTCATTACAAAAATCCTGTAAATACAATATTGCCATATTGGGCAGTCTTGCACATTGATTTGCAATATTGCCTTCAATGGAACCAGATATATAACAGGGATAGTGTAGTTACAACAGTGTAAACAGTTTAGAAAAGTCTGACAGTTGACACATATTGACAGTACATGTTTTTATGTGTGTAAAACCCCAACCAGAGAGAATTGGTGTATGTAGCTAATATGAAATAATTGGAGATGATTGGCATTGTTTCTGTGGCATACAAAATAACATATAATTGACATGAATCCATCTGTTTTGTTATCGCAATTATCTGCGTCTATATGCGCATACTTATATGCATGTGTGTATTGAATACTGGTAGGTGTGTCTGAAGCATCACTCATGTGCATTTTACAAAAAATGTAATGACTTAGAGGAAGAAATTGTGAATGTGAGTGAAATGGAGAGAATAACAGTGACAGTGATTAAATGAAAGGGAAAGAGGGAGTAGATTAGCTCAGTCAGTCCTTAGAGAGTGTCTGAGAGAGAGAACGAGCTGCCAGCACTCCCTTCATCTTCCCCTCCTCCCCCATCAAAGCTTCTCTGCTCTCATCGTGATCATACTCACTCTTAACATCCCGTGGTATCTCTTTCTTCTCTTTCTCTCACCCCCAATTGTCAATCCATGAACACAAATGTAGTTTTCTCATTTTTTGGCAGGGCAAGAAGAAAAATCCCACTGCACAGTTTTTACACACAGTAATCTCATTTCTTCTTGACTGCATGCTGCTGTCAGTCTCTCTGTGTAGGTGTGGGTTGTATTCCAATGTGTTCTCTCATGATTATTTGGCTTTGTTGTGTTTGTCATATTTTACTATGACTCTTGATAGGGGGCCATGTTGATCAATAAACGCACACTGTTTTTGCAGCTGGGTTTTCAGGTTCTAGTGAAGATACTTGTCTTTACTATAAAGCCATGTAAAATACTTGTGTCAGATTCAACACATCTTTTAAATTAAACAACAAAATGTCATTTGTCTATGCCCTCCAGAATGACACATAAGCATTTGCTGACCTGATGCCACTATGAACAAGATGACATCGTTCGTCAGTGCCTTCCAAAGCTGTTACAAATCACCAAATAAAACAGTCTTATGATCTGACTATACTATGGTTAAGGTTTGGTTAGGTCTAGGCATTAAAACAAGTTAGTGGAAAGATCATGATTTGGTTTAAAATGACCCAAAAGCATGACTCGACAACAGAGAGAGTTGAAGTGGTTAGTTTCGGTTTATTGTGTGAACAAGTCGAAAGAGTAACCAGGTGTGTGGAGCGAAACTCAGGTGAGCAGGTAGACTGGGCGAAGACAGCAGGCTGAAGTCTCTGGATAGCCGGTGTCGGTTTGAGGACTGAACCTGAACACAAGGAGTCAGAGGATTAGTCAAGGATTCAGGAAACATGCAGGAAAACCTTCTATAAAGCAATGCCAGCAGCCAAGCCATAGTACCACTAGTGTTAACAGACAATCTGGCAAAGGCTGGTGAGAAGAGCCAGGTAGATATACTGCATGGTCTTGATTGGTGGATGGAGAACAGGTGAGTAGCAGCAGATGAGTAGCAGGTGTGTCAGATTCTGAGTGGAGGTTCACCAGAGGCCACGCCCCACCAGCACACACATACACAGACAAACACAGGAGGGGAACCAACAGGGGACAAACAGACAGAGACACTTGGAGTGGTATGGCTGTACTATGACACTACTTTGATAAGGTTAGGGGACCATCACTGTCATAGTTATATGACATCATAATAACCACTTGATTAGGGAACAATCGCGTTTCTATCACAAAAGATATGGAGCTCTGTGACTCACTGCTGGGACTTTAAGGGGCAATGAAACTTAGAGGGAACATGGAAAGGCTCCTAACCAGCAGCTGTCTTGGACTGTCATTATGCCAGGTCTTAATTTTTTCTATCCAACCCATCAGCATGTCTCTCACTCTCTCCTCCTGCTCCCTATTTTCCTGTGACCCAACGCATATAATCCACAACTAAGAAGAAAAACCCAGTTTATTGTCTAATCTTTCGGTCACACAGACCTTGGTCAGAGCACGAGAAGTACCACATTATGTTTGTCAAAAAAAGACAGGGAAGCTTTGTGCACACTCTTGAATGAATTTTGCTATTAGACCATAATCACCAGCAGTAAAGTTGCAGCACTAGAATTTCATCTGAGTATTATTTGTTTACTTTTGTCTCAGGATTCAGGATTTTGTGGAGCATAAGAAAATGTATTCATACATCCATACAGATCCACCAAGGAGCAGTGAGGGAAGCTTAGGTATGTAAGTAACAAAGATTTATTTACATAGTACTTTTCAAAACAAACTGTACAGCGTTTTACTCTTAAAACCATTAACCACAAAGCAAGCGAGGCAGGGTTGTAATGGCTAAAAATACAACTTAAATTTAATCCAGGAATAACTGGTAAACAAGACAGGAAATATATCAGTCTGAAAGTGAAGGAGGAAGTTTTTTTTAAAAATGTCCATTAAATTGGATGATAGGTAATACCTTGATAGGTAATTACCAGAGTTTTATGTTTAATTCTAAACTCCACTGGTAGATAATAGAGAGATGCCAACATTGGAGTAATGTGCTCCCTGTGCTTTCTCTTTGTTAGAAGATGAACTGCAGTGTTTTGAACCAGCTGAAGACGAGCTGCTGCTCCTTGGCTGAGGCAAGCATATAGAGAATTACAGACATCTGAGTGTGAAGACACAAAAGCATGGATTAATTTCTCAGAACTTTAAAGGAGGGAATATGTCTCATCCTAGAATTATTTCTTAACAGGAGAAAGCATGACAGAACAAGTTTGTTAATACGTGTGAAAAAATTCAGACGTAAAAGCAAAAGAAAGGGGACAGTCTGCAAGGTCTGATGTTGATTCTCACTAGTTTTTATTACATGCATTATTTGTTGCAGCTGTTCTGGGGGTTTTTTGCTCTGTTTTATTAGTAAAACAGGAAAAAAACATGAGTGGATTTCTAAATTCAGACCATAAAAAACTCAATGGAAGGCAGATTTTAATCTGAACAGTAGCTTCTTTGGTAGCAACAGGCACACCATGAGCAACAAACCCATTGTATGCATATTGGGGAGAAAGTGACCAGTTGTAGACACAATTTCACTCGCAGTCTGACTGCATTTGCTAATAGTGTGACAGCAGGTGAGGGTGTGGGGAACAATGGATATGTTAAGGAACACAATGAGGGGCATATTAACACTATTAAAAATGCAGGCACACACACAACATGAGACTTAACGTTCATAAAACCATCGCCACAGTGCATCCTGGGAGGCTCCCCTACACAACGACCACCACTGGAATGCAGCAGTAAGAAACACTTTACCTCTGTGTTGATGGATGTATGAAAGATACAGCTGATCGTGTCAAACTCTGTCAGCTTCAAAAGTGATGTCAGTAACTGGTCCAAGAGTGATTATCAGACAGAAGTCAGTGAATGAGGTAGATCATTTGGATTCCTTATGCTGCAAGAATTCATTCTGAAGCTTGTGCTGCTCATCATTTATATAACTTATTTTGTCTCTTTTTTGCTTAATATTCTGAATAGTATGCTGATGGTAGCTTTTTATCCCGTGTTGCTGATTCTGTTCAATTAGAAATTATGTTTTTGTTGTCAGATTAATGAAATAATCTTGGTGGTTGGCTTAGTCTATGTGGTGCTCTCAGCCCTGTGTTGCTGAGGTGGATTTGTTCGCTGGGGTGGGGCAGCAGCAAGGTTTGTGACCATGTCTTTTTGTTTTTAGTACTAGAAGTTGTCAATATCAGAAATGTTCAAATCAGGGTTTAATTAAAAAAGAAGATTACCATTTTGTACAGAAACAAAACCAGTTCTGGATTATGGTGATGCAATTTAAAGACATTCTGCTTAGATTCAGTTAACTATTCTACTCTTAACAGTTCATCACTAGTGATGAATGCAGTACTCACACCCGCATTTTATATGATCTGGAAATCTACACCATTCTTTATTTATTATCATTCGTTATTTCAGGACCATTCTCATTAATCTTCTTTCATTAACTAAACGTGCATTATTTAAACATAACTTTGCATGATTTAAATTGAAATGATTTAAATTGAAATGTAAATCAACAACCATCACAATAACTGTCTAGTCTGATAACTATACAAAGAAATGTTGACAATGTTGTGAATTGATTGTAAAGAAGTGCAGGACAAAAGACTACAGCAGTGATTATTTATCACAGAAGATGTCACCACAATCAACAAAACAAGAATCTCACATAAAATGTCACTTTGATTCATTGTCATTGAGATTTAAATTGCATCTGTCAAGGCTCTAAGCCAATTCAACTGCATCTCTAATAATTCATCTCACAGTCATTCACACACACACACACCTTCGAGGTTCTTCCATATATTCAGCTGTTGTGAAACTGATGGTCTTCTGCCTTCTGGGGGGTGTTGAGTGTGCATGTTGGAGGAAATCTCTGGGATGTTTTGTTCACAAAAAGCAACTTGTCTTTGGCTAATGTACACACGCACGCACACACACACACACACACACACACACACACACACACACACACACACACAGGCATGCTGAGGTTGAGATGATTTATAGCCAGCCATGTCTAATGGATTGCTTTGGCACTTGAGAAATTATGAAAAGAAATTAATTAGCCTTTAGTGACCCTGCTGTCCATCTGCCTCTCTCTCTCTCTCGCTCTCTCTCTCTCCCACACACACACACACACACACACAGTGACCCAGGCACTTGGCTGCTTATTTTGGATGTAATTACGGTCTAAATGGGTTGTGCTTACCTGTCACTGATTTATTGTGTCTAAATCATATTAAAATACCTGTTTGTGTCATATCATTACTGTGCCATGGTGACGTGTTTAATGACCTGACCGTCATTACAAAATGGATAACCAAATATTTATTATTCAACATTTAGTAGTTAAATAATAACTAATTGATGTATATGACATACATTAACTGATTAACTGATTAACTGAAATGCAAAAATTACTCACATATATTAATAATAATAATAATAATAATAATAACTGTTATATGTGAAAGTAAAAAGTGCTTCACAGAGAGAATAAAGTGGAATTTAAATATTAAAACGTCTAAAAAAATATGCAGCCAAACGTTGCCTGAAAAAATGCCAGACGAGACAACAGAAATTAAAAAAGAATAAATGCTAAACATTATAAAAAGCCTTTTCTTCGTCTGCCACATAGCCCTACAAACACTACAATCGCAAAGGAAAACCAGTGAGTGCCAATGTGAAAGAAACAAACACAGAGTGAAAAGCAGCTTAGTTCCCCCTCAGTGAGGATTTCGGTGAAGAGCTGTTATTTTCTATCTCTCTTCTGGCTGAATTCACTTGGAGAACAGAAAGCTCAGCTCAGCTGTGGAGCTGTGGAGTTACTGTTTCCCTTGTCCTCTGTCCTTCTGCCAGTGTGTCCTTAACCGGTACAGGATGTAAAAGGAGAATTCACTAGAAATCCTCTCCTTGCTTTTGTCCTTAAATGCATAAGAATCAAGCTAGAACAACATAGACCTCCTCCATTTCAAGTAGGATAACAGAAGACAGTCTTTAAATTGGATTGAAATTACGCTTTTCATTTTTGGCAAGTGTCCAGCTCAGACATGAGTACTTGTTATGAATTATTTTGTGCTTTCCTGTCTCCTGAGCTCTGAAAACCAGCTGGTATGAGACAGAGAAGAGTCTGTGGGAGTGATGCTGGAGGAGACGTGATTACGGTCCACTCCAAAATAAGTCTACACTTCAGCTCAAGAGACCCAAACACAACCCTGTGATGTTTGTCTGTGTGTGCGCGATATGTGTGTAATTGTCTGAACATGGGCTGTTAATTGGATGTGAATATATGGTATGGTTATCTTGTAAGTAAAGTTCTTGAATTGAATCGAAATGAACTGGCAAAAGCGAGACTGAGATAGAAATGGAGAAAGTGAGGTGAGTTTAAACAAAGAGAAAGCATGACAGATAAATGAAAGACTGACAAACACGGATAGAGGGAGTGAGTCAGCGTGAGAGACAAAGAGAGACAGAGGGAGGGTGAGCAACATGGAGGGATTATTAGCGACTCTGGGGATTGGCGAGGAATGCTGAGGTCTGACACACCAGAATGTGATCTCACTCTGGCTTAGTGTCACTTGTCTCTCCTTCACTTTCTCTGGTCTGTTCCTCAGGTACACACCAGCTACCAGCCATTATAAGTTCACCCCTGTCACATCACTCACCTGTCTCTGATTCTCTCTCTCTCACACACACACACACATGCCTCACAGCTTGCCTCACCATGCTCACACATAGAGGTGCTCAGTGAGTGGTATAGTTGGAGCACGAGACTATGGATTTTCCACCTTGGATGCTGCAGCAGAACAAATCCAATGTCTTTTTCTGGCTGGCTGGAGATCATGAACACAGCATTCTTTCCAGATGAAGTGATTGTACCATATAACTCTGTTGAGGCCCACACACAATTACACACTGACTCACCTACCAAGCTCACTGTTTGTTGAGTTAAATATGTGATAGCCCCAGTAAAAGTGCATCATGTAGTTTTGACAAATACTTTACTAACCTCCTTTACCACCTCCTCTGTCTCTGTCTCTTTCTCCACCTCTCCTGCAGATCTGAGTTCGACCTGGACTATGATAGCTATCACGAGGACTACTATGACAGGTACTGTCAGAGAGCTACGCATGGCATCTCACACACCTTATTGCTTGTCTGTATGTCACAGGAGGTTAAAGGAAGAGGCTAAAGCAGATTCTTCACCCTTGCTGTCCCCAGTTGTCTCCGCTCCCCGTCGCTGTCTGCCACACAGCTGTCAATCGTCTTTGCTTACAGTGTTGTCACACAGACACAAATGCACACACACTCAAAGAGATATATTTTCCATGTATAAAGTTGCACACTTACTGTAAAGACACCAAGATGGTGGATTTGTGATGTGTGGTCCTTTCGAGCATCCTAACTCAAACTAAAGCTGTGTTTAGCTCATACTCAGTTATATCAATTGCTTAAGCTGCATCCATGTAAAGTTAAAGGTGTTGCCTTGACATTTAGAGGCAATACATTAAGCATTAAGTAACATGTAGCTTTAACTGACCATAGCACATGTGGGTCGCTAGTGTTTTATGTGAATACGAATGATCCAATGATCACTTTCCGCAGACATCAGTGTGCCTTATTAGCATGAAAGCTAATGATAATTTAACAAACATGATGGTCTCTGTTGTGAAAATGTCACAGGTTACAGTCCATTGTCACTTAATGCCCCTTAAAAACACTGAAATTGAACGTAATGTTTGAGAGCTTATCATGAACTCTTGGCTCGGCACTTAATTTGCAGCGTGTGTTTCCATTTTACTGCAGAATACGCGTAAGTGTACAGTTGAGTGCAGTGGTTCGGTAGATGAGGTAGTCAGTTAGACTGCGCTTCCACTCAGAGTGGCTCTGTATTATTGGTCCTCCACTGAAATTGCACAGGGACCTTCCTACATCCCTCAAGCCTCACTCATAAACACGCCACTCAGCACATCTGAATAAAAGAAGGCGGCCACATAGAACACACACACACACACACACACACACACACACACACGCACACAGAATATACACTTCATTCCATTGCCTTTCTCACACATATCGATACGCTGTTGCTGTGAGTATTAACTGTCATCTTTTCTTTGTTTTGTTTTTTTCATTTGGTTTGCCTTGCTCTGTATTTTTCTGTCTTTGCTCAGGGGGAACACTCACCGCTGATTTTCAATTTGTTTTTAACAGTGCATGATTATTCCCCATGCTGTTTGCTAGCACCACTGACAGCTCTGTGTGTGAGTGTGTATGTGTGCATATTTATGTGTGTACACACATGTGTTTGCCTCTGGGTGTGAGTGCGTGGTGGATTTGTTTGTTGTTCGTGCACATCAATATGTGGGGAAGAGAGAAATGACTGTTTTTGTCCGCTGTCCTCTTGTGCGAACATGAAAGAAAAGTGTCTCTCAACACACAGATAACAGCTCGAGTTGACAATGCTGCTTTCCGTGTGGGGTCTAATCCATAGAGACAAACACTCCCTCTCACACACACTCACACACTTTTCTGTAATCCTCCCTCGTCTACAGTCTCTTATTGTCTGAGCTTCCATTCTCTGAGATGACACTTCAAAGCTGGTGTAACAACACATTGTCTATCTGCCCCTGCAAACTGCTCTAAAGGACTTTAAACTCGCATAAGTCTTTGGTCTCTGTGTCTCCCCACATGGACAATGCTCAAAGCCTCTAATCTCACACACTTATGATGGCCTAATACACTTCATCCTTACGTGACAATATGATTTGTGTTTGTCTGTGTGTGAAGACTGTGGATGCACTAAGAACAGTCTGTGCAGAAATAACTGTATCAAGTAGAGATGCTTCACAGAATATAAGAGAACAGAAAACAATAGAGAAAACTTTTCAGGAAGCCGGGGTGCATCTGACTGACTGGCTAACAGCTCAATCAGTAAATCTACATTAATGTCCGACTCTAAGTTCTTGCAGCTGACAGCTTGCTTCCCTGTTGTTGGCTTGTGATATACAGCAGAAGAGCTTTTCAAAGCTTTTGGCTTTGCGGAAACCATTTAGGCTGTGCTCAGACTGTCCTCGATCCAGGTATGTCCAAATTGTGAGTGGATCCAGTTGAGATGGATTGTCATTAACACAGAGCATCAATCATAATGCGTCTGAAATCATTCTGAACTGACCCCTTGATCTAAAGGATCAAGATTTTGTCATCCGAAGGTCTTCAAAAGCCCCAAATTCAGTTCCCTCAAAAAAGTCTTAAATTTAATTCGCCTTAAGTCTTGAATATTTTCCACAGTAGCTAGTAAACTTATTGTCACATAATGTCAATTTTATTGAAAACTTAAATTAACTTAAATTATTTTTAAATTGGTTCATCCATCCATCAATTTTCTGTCACTTATCTAGATCCAGGCCACGTTAATTGACTGATTATACTAGAAATTATTGTTATATACAGCAGGCCTAATTTTCATTGTCATTCTTTGACGGGTATGACCGTGAAAAAGGCATTACATTTCATTCTATGTGGTATTAAAAAGGTCTTAAAAAGTCTTAAATTTAGTTTGGTGAACACAGCAGAAACCCTGGCTATACTTTTTGGTTGTTTTTTTTATTCAAATCACTCACAATCTGGTGCTGCATTTACAGCTGCTACAATTAAATAGAAACATTAGTACAATCATTCGTACAGGTTTGATTGCGTAGTTCCCACGCTTCCGTTGTAGCTGTGTTTCACCTGGTCATTGGGTCAATGAGTGTCAAGGTCAAATGAGAGATCAAATCACTCTCTGCTTCCATCACATCACCTCTATTTCTATTGAAACATACACAAACACACATGCACAAAAGACAGTGTCGTTTCTGTAAGCACTACAGAGTTTGACTGTGATGCACCTCCTGTCACCAGCACTACTAGCCTGGCGGGGAGCTATTGATTGGCCCTGACAGAACCAATTACATTCAGTGACAGATAGAGACATGGAGCTGTCCACAGGGAGGAGTCAACGCCAGCACGAGAGAGAAGCAGAGATAGAAAATGAAAGACAAAGGAACATAGAATATAAATATCCATATTTATGTAAGAGATGCTTGAACAGATGCTTTTCTTTTTTGCCACTTCTTTCCTTTAATGTCTCTTTTTTCCAGCTTGTATCACCCTCTTGTTTGAGCTGGGTTTGATATTTTTCAATATTAGTTCCAATACAATACCTGAGTTTCAGTACTGATACCAGAATAATGCCTTTCTTAATGCCTTATTTTAAGAAATATAAACATGTTTTAGTACAATACGCCAAAGTTCTCAAATGTTAAGTGTCTAAACACAGGCAGTCGTACCTGAATAAAATTCAGTTTAAAATTGGCAAAATTTTGATTTTAATCAGAAACTGTTCTACCAAAGAATAAAAATAAGACTAGTAATCTGACTAGATATTCGATTCGAATCATTGTACTGTGCCTTGTATCAGTATCTGGTTAAGGTTAATGTAATCTTGTGTGAGTGTGAGACCATCTGTAGGTTTAAATAGTGGCTTTAAAAGCTTTGCACCTTTCTCACAGAGAACAGAGGCTGTGGACAGCTCAAACTATCTGCAGAACAATCATCTTCTCTGCTGTCCATCTATATGTTCAGTTTAGTTATTTTCACCAATGGCTAATTATGTTGTTTCTCTCATCCTCATGCATGTGAGCAGGCTGTCTTTAATCATGATTTCAGATTCTGCGTAAAATCACAGAGCACATTCCCACAAATTCAGCAAACTTGCTGCATGAACACAAGATAAGTTGTTTTAAAATTGTATCTACTAAATTTCTAGGGTGTATGACTACCAGCGTGTGCCAGCATCCCTGTCTCCCCTGCCCCTGGGACCTCGTCTGGCCAAGCGATCCCGTTCCTCTTCCTACTCCACCGGGCACAGACGCAGTCGAGACAGAACCCACTCCAAAAGCTCCAGAGCCCACTCCACTAGTTCAACCACAGCTAAGTGTGAGTAATATGAATATGAATTGCATTAGATGCGGCAGATTTAAACCATTGCTGTGTGTATTTTACTGAAGTCACAGCACATAATTTCTAGGTGCTGAAGTTCGAACGGTCAACAGTTTTAACCTCTTCTTCTCTGATGCTGCTTTGATGAGACAAACAATGCAGTGGGGGAACTGAACTGTATTCAAACCACGGCTACATGACACCTAAATCTGAACCTGAGTGGCTAATCAAAAACACAAATAAATTCTGCACATACTGCCCAAGTAGTTCATAACATCAAACATAATGCCAACATGCAGTGTTTTAATATAAAATACTCCAAATGGTTTACTTTGTATGTACTTTTCTTCTTTCACAGTCGCATTTTGGAAAGTAGTAATTAGACATTTTGAGAAATATGCGTATTCTCTTTCTTGCTGAGAGTTAGATGACGAGATCAAAATCACTCTCAAGTCTGTACCATACCACAAATGTAAAGTTAAAGCCATACAGACTGGAAGCAGGGGGAAACAGGTAGCCAAACAGGCTTTGTCGAAAGGTAAAAATAAATCTGCTGACCAGCACCTCTAAAGTGCACTAATTAACACATTATATCTTGTTTGATTAATCTGTACAAAAACTGAAATGTAAAAACGACAAGTTGTGTTTTTACGGGGGGTTATGTTATTATTTCTTGGCTGGGCACAGTAACATCCTTGAGTCTCAACCGCTGGTTGCCTGGCAACCTCACAGTGACGACAAGACCCCAGGAAGTCACTGTGTCAAGTTTACAGTCCTTGACGTTTTTACACTTCAGTTTTTATACTGATTAAACAAACGTGATGTAATGTGTTAATTAGTGTGCTTTAGAAGATGCTGGTAGGTGGATTTTGTTACATTTGGACGGAGCCAAGATAGCTCTTTCCACTTGCTTCCAGTCTTTATGCTAAGCTAAGCTAACCACCTGCTGGGGTTAGCTTCATATTTACTGAAATAACATGAGAGTGGTATTAATCTTCTCTTCTAACTCTCTGAATGAAAGAAAATAAGCACATTTCCCAGTTTGTCTAACTATTCCTTTAAAGCTCTCCCTAAAGAAATGTTCAGGTTGTGTAATTTCATAATGTCCCTTACTTTTTTGCTCTCTCTCTCTCTCTCTCTCTCTCTCTCTGTCCCTGCAGTGGGCATGGAGGAGTTGCAGGTGATTAAAAAGGAGCTGACTCTGATAAAGACACAGATCGATGGGCTTCTTGACAGTCTTGACAAGATGGACACACAGAGGAATGACCACAAAGGTGAGACACTCATTCACAAAGACAGTAGAAGCAGGTAGGTGTGAGATCGAATGATAGATAATCTATTCGCACATCAAAAACATTTTAAGGCGGACTCGGCCGATATGCCACTTTCAGATTTCTGCTTGATTAGCTCCACCAGTCACAACCCCAATCAAAATGATTCAGGATCTGTGCCGCAGGGAAACTGGGGGATGGGAATGCACTGCACCAGCAGAGCCACTCCTATTTTACCTGACAAATCAATTATTTCCCTCCAGTCAGGATTTTTTTAAAAAGTTGAATTGAGGCCAATATCAAGTGGAGTGTGGGTGTCTTGATTTATGGTTGTGAGCAAATTATGGAACATGCTGAACAAATAGTGTGGTTGAAGTAACTGACAGATGAAGCTTCAGAAAAAGGACAAATATCAGGGGCTGAAAACAGCAGCAGATCAGTGTACATGGCGGGAAGAGCTGCTGCTGCCCTCATGTGGACATTTGAACACAATACAGTTACTGCGCCTGCCAACAAGAGCAACAGCCCAGGGAATGAGCAGGACAAAGCTTTATTATCCTTCCTAAGGAAATTGGTTTTTACTGCAATCTTAATTAAACTGATAGTAAACTGAAACACAGTTTACATCACTCATTTGGTTCAGTCCACCTTCTTCTAAGCACTGTATCGTCAGTCGCTGGTACCCCAAAATGTTCTCGTAAAAAAAAAACCAATGCTTTAACCTTGAACCTAGAAGTCATTATCATAACATCAGGCTGAATATACAAATACACAGTGTACTAAAAAGAGGATGTGTCCTGTGGCTACTGCAGTTTAGTCGTTGTAGGTGCACACCTTCAGGAAAGTGTGTGCGCATGTGTGTGTTCTATCTAGTTTGAATGACCTTGGGCAATTGATGGCTCTCATCTTCATATTAATTTATCTCCGGCTCTACTTGATTTCCCTGTCCCTCACTATCTAGCTCTGCTGTCTCTCGCTTCCCCCTCGCTATCTCCTCATCTGTCCTTCATCCTGTCATTCCCACTCTTGTTTTCTGCCTGTCATCTAGTACAAAGTCAGTGGGATGTGCACAGATGTTTTTGTCTCCAACCCACAGTAAACATGTATTTTCTTCACACTCCTGTCCAAACAAAACAAGGCCTAAGCTCCACACCAAACTGTCTTCACTAAACTCCATGTGTGTGCATGTGTCCACCCCTGTGTTGTAGGGTCTCCCCTGAGAGAGGACAGTCCAGCTGGCTCACCGTACGCTCTGTCTGCCAGCAGCCCCGAGCACTCCCTCTCCTCCCTCTCTCCGCCCAGCTCCCGCCATCGAATCCACAGGGAGAGCCCTGACCTGAGGGAGCCCGATGATGACCACCACACGGTAAATGCACGGTAATTTCTCTAAGGCAGTGGTTTTTTGTCTGCCAGGGCCTCGTTTTGTGGATAAAAATATATTAATTTGTCTCAAGTTAAAACAGTAATACATAGGAAACCTCAGTTTTCCCACGGAGACCAGATTTTAATTTTAAATTATTTACAATTACTTTATTTTAAGAAAAATTTGGCTTTGGCTTTAAAATGACACAGACAAGATAACCAGATGTTTCTGTCTTGTGAGGTGAGTGGACATGAAACAGTGAAATCAATTTATACTTGCACGATTCAATTTTACTTAGTCATTCTGAGCACGCAGTATAATGAAATGTCTCTTTGTTTGTTCTCTCACATCTGTCTGTCTGTCTGTGTCACAGATGAGCAACCACAGCTCTGACCCTGAGGAGGAAATATGAGGGAGGAAAATGAGAAGATGGAGGATTAAGTGCCAAACATGGAAGAAGAGAACAACAACCACCAAGCAAATACTCATATCAGAGGCTCAGCTCCCCTCCAACGGGGTGCACATATCAGACACAATACATTTAATTGTATCACAGCAGCTCGGTTTCTGTGACCACACACTGAAGTAAAACAAAAACACTGACGCAGGTGACATATACACCCCAAGTAGCCTACATGCACATGTGATTGAGAAGAATTTGTTATGTCGGACTGAGAGAGTGAGAGGGAGAGAGGGATCTTATCCAGAGAGTAATTATAAAGGACACCTGGAAGCAAGGTGGTGAATTAAACTTTTTATAATCCTGCCTAAGCAGTGGGTTTGCACGAACACTAATATTCCAGTATTAATCCAAATATTGCGGTATTAATCCAAATGAAACAATAGAGTTCTATGATTAAAACATTATGTAACTGGCTTACCAGTTTATCTTATTCAAATTAAAAGCTTCTTAAAAAGGTGGGATATGCAGTATCGGACTGTACATACAGTAATAATGTATGTGTAGTCACAGGGGTTTTGATAGAGGTACTACAATGTTTCTGCTGCTTTGCCAATTTCTTCCAAGAAAGAAACAGCAAAGGGATGCAACATTAAAGGAAAATTAAAGCGTTAACTCTTCTCTTTTAGAATTAATGAGTTTCTGTTTATGAAGGACTTTCAATTAGATCAGGAACAAACAATATAGAACCAGGAATATTAATGAAGCATCACGGTTATAAACCATGTAAACGGCTTACTTAAATATTATCTTTTTGAGCTAAAGGGTATAACTGGAATATTGTGTGCATGTACTGTAAAATGAAAATCCCTATGTGGATCTCAAAGTATTTTGACTTGTAAAAGCAAAAGAAATCTAAACTCTCAAATTTGATCTTTCAAGAGGGCTATTTGTTGACGCTCAACTTGCTTTTTCTCATTATTACATACGTCTAAGATATCAGAATTTAGCTATTCAGAGTAAATCACAGTAATCCTTAAGAGACTGAATAGTCACACTGATTATTCAGGAGAGAAACAGGTTGTTTTCTGCTTGTATCAGTATGCTACTTCTCTGAGTGTGACTCTGAAACAAATGTTATACAAATGACCTTGTTATGTCACATCTTTCAGAACTACAAGTGTTTTCTCTTCTTTAAGGGTATTAGAGGAATATTACAGCTCTCTTCCACCATGTATTTGGCACTTTGAGATGTGCAAAAGCCCAGGTCAGTGTGTAATATTGTGTATTACTATAAACTTTACTGTAATTGTTGAACTGTCTGATTTTAATCTTGCTTTAGGACTTCTCATATGTTTTTTAAAGAAAACAATGATGTTGATGAAAATTCCTATGGTGTTACATGTTTTTGTTTGCATTCTTAAGATAAGCCAAGTGGAAATACTCATCGTCACGGTAGTAAAAGTATTTTGATATTGAGTATAAATGCAGTATGTGGGAGTGTGTTTTTATTCTGAAAGAGGAACAAACTTTTTTGGGGGGGTGGAATCCATGGTTATCTTTAATTGTTCAATCATGAAATCATGAAACTGTTGAAAGTCCAGGTACTGTTTCAAAACTGGACCACTTACAGTATGCAACTAATCTGAAGTGTATAAATCATACAATATTTGAGTCCATACCATAGTCCGTACAGAACAGAGGAAAGCTGATATTGATAAATATCACCTTGCTTTCTGGGAGTCAGATCATGTGATCACTTGTCTCTTCAGTACATGGATGGTTTGACCAAAGGTTAGTCTAACCCTCAGGCAAAACTGTGGGAAGTATCATCCATACTGTGTGTGTTGCTTTGAGGACTGCTGTGTGCCTGGTTATGGAGGATACTGCCAAGACTCAGACTGCAAAAGTTTACACCCACAGCAAGTTGTCCTCTGCTGATGGGACTCCAAAATCTAAACTCCTGTAACAACAACATGGTAGCCAGGTCAAAAACAGATCAAGAGATACAGTTATTTACAGAAAAAGAAAAGATTTTAGAACAGTCATCCCAACCTGTTGCTGTCTTCAGCAGCACATGGTATCCTGCTGACTCACAGTGAAACAAAATCAGCCACATTTTACACAAGTCTGAAAAAATTCCAATTGCCGTGCAGCCTCTCCACCACCAGCTGTTTCTCTGAAAAGCCATCTTAGCCTGAGAAAGACAAATGGAAGAGGAAGAGAAGGATTGACAGACTTAATAACTGAGATACTAAGGCTACGCAGGGAGAAAATGGTCTATAATATTATGCAACAATATTTGGGTTTTGCTTAAAATGAAAAGGGATTATGTGCAGAGTTTAAAGGGACAGTTCACCCCCAAATCAAAAATACATATTTTTCCTCTTACCTGTAGTGCTGTTTGTCCAAACTCTTCAACTCACACCAAAACAATCTAGATGGATAAATAGCACTACAGGTAATGGGAAAAATATGCATGTTTGATTTTGGGGTGAACTGTCCCTTTAAAATGTTTATGACTTCTTTTTGGCTTAATATTGAATCAAAAGAGAAAATAGGAAATGATATTAAGTTTTCAAATAATTAACTAACTGGAAAAATATTTGATAAAAACAGGACCTGTGTCAAATTGCATCAGGAAATGTAGTTTGGAATAATTAATATTCATTCTTGAGGCCAATTTATTTATTGATGACAAACTGTCCTGAGCAAATTCCATATGCTGATAAAGGCCATGTGATATGGTAGAAAGCTCCGGGAATAGCTTAGTAAATGGACCTTCTGTTTAGAACATTTACCACAGAACTGTCTTATAGTTCTTGTCTCAGACTTTTTTGACAGTTGTATCTAACAAGAAAAACTACAAAATACTACTACAGTCTCATTTTAGCATGAGGTAATCCCTATGCATCATGGCCTGAATTGACTCTTTTTTCTCTCATCAATAACAATTAATGACTGATTAATAAACAAAGAGAACAACAATCTAAACACGGGAGGTTTAAGTTGCTTGATTAGGACATTCTGCCAGATAATTTTCTGTCATGCTCAAAGTTTTTATAATTATTCCTCATAATATGATAAGCAGTGCACATTAGCTGCTTGGGATCGGAAATACAAGCAGTGCTTTCAAAGAAGAAAGCCATTAGACCAGGCCTATTCAATCCCAGAAGCAACCTCCGAGTGGCCCAGCATACATAAATCTGCCATATGACAAAATAAGTAAACTACATATATAGTGTATGGAAGTAGCTAACGAGTGAGCGATCTCTGTTCCTCTTCGTTTCTGTTGAGAGTTGCACATGCGCAGTACCGATCGGGCGGGATGTTTACGGATGTAGCGACACCGCCAATCATATCTTTCACAAATCAACGTTTTCTCAGGTGAGTTCCGACCACGCTTAGTAGCTTTTTAAAACATCTGGCTATCGACAGTCACAAGTAGGGAAGTGCTCTACTGAAAATATGTCTCTGTCAACCCTGAAACATAAATTTTACAATAAACCCGTCAGTTTAAATCTGCCTGGACTGGCAAGTATTTGTTTATTTTACCGCCATCTCCAAACACCTGCTATCTTTATCTATTACATTAATTTGCATTTGTTTAAAATTTGTCATTACCAAAGACAAACAAAAAACGTTTTAAATAAATGTCTGGCCCATCTACATTTCCTGGTTTTAAAATCTGGTCCAATTGAATGTGTAATTGAATAGCCCTGCATTAGACCGTCTGTTGTAAGAGTCACCGTGTTACATTTGCTTACAGATGTTGTTGTCAAGATTTAGCTACAAAAGATCCCTCATATTTGAAAATACTGCATTGGACTCTCAGGTTTGAATTTCATTATAATGAGAGATTTGTGGAGGAAGTATCACAGCACATGTGTGTAAGTGGATTAATTTATGGAGTTCAACTAGGAAGTTGTAGGTTGTGTATTTAGGGTTCATTAAACCAGCAATCAAACATACCAGTGTCAGTGTCAAATAGAACAAGACTCTGTTCCTTTTAATTCCATTAGTTGAGCTCATCTGCTTTGGCCTCTGAGCCGTCTACTTTGATCATCCATTTCCACTAAGTTCAAAGTGTGACAAAAGGAGCTCTTGCACAACCAGTCTTCTGTTGACAAAAAGATAAGCACATGTGTGCTGAATGTCATACTGAATAGGACAGTGTGCACAACTGCATGACGATAATGTGACAAAAATCTGATGCTGTTAAATAAACCATAAAATTGCATTTTTTGATTAAAACTGCTGACCCAGTTTGGATTTTATTCCTCAGTGCACATGAGTGCTTACAGGCTGCAGCAACTCAAGGGTCACATTTTGCCTGACAATAAGGTAAGTACAAAACCTATAATACATATATAATAAAACAGAAGATTTTTTATTTAAACAGGTTATGTGAAGTGATATAGTATATATTCAATATGTTGTACCATATTTTATAGCAACCACATGAACTCTGTGCCTGAGGAGATATTTTGTGAGAAGTGAGAGAAGCTACAACAGGAGCAGTCAATAGTCTAGTTTCTGAAATAACAAACCATTTGATTTAATAGTTGTTCAAACATAAAACATACATGGAAAATCCTATATCCAGGTTTTCTATTTACAAACATTTTACAGTCAGATGTTATTATTAGTATTGACTAGCAGAGGCTAGTAGAGTTAATTACATGCCCAATGATTCAATTATACTAAGGATTTATACGTAATAAATTACAACTTCCATATTCAACTTGTTTTTTTTTTCAATATTTCAGATTTTGATAGATGACAAAACTACAAATCTGCATAAAAAAGAAATTGGCATTATTTTCTATGATGTTCTGAAGCACAATTTTCACTTTGCATTCCCAAATACATGCATTGTTTCAATATATTCTTTTTCTCCATATTTGAATTTTCTCTAACTAATTAACTTTTCATTAATGATGGTGGAGGAAGCTGAAATCGCATTGTGACTGTTTGAAAACTTTGATACAGCTGTCTTATAAATTCAAGATGGAATGTTAAAGTGTTTATCTTAAACTGCCATAGATAATCAGAAATCATGTGAGCTCAATGTGGGGATGTATCAATATAAGTTTTTGCCAGTAGTCACAAGTATGTGTGGATTTTTTTATGTTGTGGTGGTCTAATGTGATTGCTTCAGATTTAAGCTGATCAATTTAAAGTCTTACTTTCTTGTTTTGTAGATCACAGCAATGGCAGGCTCACCTAGTCCTCTCACCACCCATGTGCTGAACACTGCAATGGGTGTCCCTGGTTCAAACATCGCCCTCAGCCTCTATCGACAAGACCCTTCCACTAATGCCTGGAGCCTGATAACCACTGGGTAAAAACCTGAGGACAACAACCATATGCAAAATGCCGCACACATAGTCACAAAATACAATCACAGGAAAATCTCAAATATTACTACTGGATAATGTAAGGTCTTCAATCACATTTTGTCTCAACAGGACCACTAATGATGATGGACGCTGCCCAGGACTTATCACAAAACAAATGTTTACATCTGGTGTGTATAAAATGCATTTTGAGACTGCTAAATACTGGGAGAATATGGGAGAGACCTGCTTTTACCCATATGTTGAGGTAAGCAAAGGCTTAAAATGTTATGTGTTGACATGTTAACATCCTCAGCTGCCATCCTCAGGTGCACTGCTGCTTTACTTGCTCGTGGTTTTGCCATATTTTTGTAACTAGATCAGTGAATTTGTATCCTCATTTAACCCGTTATATGCAAATACTCTTGACACTCAGTCTTAACTGTGATCGTTGATCTCTTTCATGTTGTTTTGTTGCAGATTGCCTTCACTATAAATGATCCTAGCCAAAAGTACCATGTTCCTCTGCTCCTGAGTCGTTTCTCTTTTAGTACGTACAGAGGGAGCTAGAGATCAAGCGTGATGAAGCTACCTCCATCTATCAGGCGGAGGCAACTCCACCAAGAACATTCATCTCAGCACCAGCTGAACTGTCACGCCCATCGAAAAGACACAATGCTCCATTCCTCCATTTGAATAATGATGTTATAATCAATATAACTTTTTTTTTGCAATTAAACATTAAATAAAATAAGGTGTTTATTGTCAAATGGGTTTCTCTTTTGTAAACATGCATGTGAATCCATGTGCTAATCTTTTTTCAAAACATCAGCACCTTTTCTGTACTATGTTATACTAAATGAAACTGACTAACATTCACATTTTCTATAAATACCATTTAATAAATTATATGTACTCAAAAAGAAGACCCTACAAAACCCTGTCAATTCTAGTGACACTTGAGGTCATCCCCATCGTCAACAGCAACGGTCAATAATAATAATTTTTCAGGGATAAATCATATAGCTGAAATATAATAACCATTTATTTTATATATTTTCACAAATTCATAAATCTTCTGTCCAGTAAGAGTACACTCACAACTTCATTTTCTTATGTGATCCTTCGTCTGTGCTCGATTGCTTTACCCTGAGTGTTGGATCTGTTTTTTCGATGTTGATTACACTCCCCTGAGCTAGGTAGGGCCTCGTTGCTTGCCTCTGATGGGAGTTTAGATTGCATTATAATAATACGTTACCTCATCCCTTTTTCAGTCTTCTAGGTCTATATTACTTTCTTAAACCATGGCAGACGACGAATTAGAAGCAATTAGACGGCAAAGAATGGCGGAACTACAGGCAAAACACGGGGTAAGGACAAAACATGAGCTGGGAAACGTGTTTGCGCCCTCCTTGTAAGGAGATGCTGAGTTCAGTATGCTGCTAACGTTAGCTAGTGTAGCTAAACCAGTCACCACAACTCAACTGGTTTAACTGTCACTCCGGGTATAGACATAGCTCACTTATGAGAGTCATGCTCAATGTAAATGAACTGTAATTAACTCGGTAGTTAGCGAGATAAATCACTGTAATAGCCATCATCATCTCACTGGCACTGCTAGCTTTGTTCCTCCGTATCGATTAGACATCGCACACCCCTCTGACAATGACAACGTTATGCTGGCTGAGCAAAATTGAGCAGCGAGTTATTTAAATGTATGTATCTATTTTAAGAGTGTTTTTGGCCACAGTCACAAGTAGACAGTAGACTGGTGACCTTAGTTGGGGTTGAGTATTTTATTAGATTATCAGTTAACGTTAGTTTTCTGTTTGAACGTTTCATGATCACAAGTGTTTCTTTACTGCATAATGAACTGAAACGAAATGAAATTATCAAACAGCAAAAGGTAACTACTCTGTTATATGACAGTAAGTAATATATATTTTTACTATGACAAAACTATGATTTATATTTATGAACAAAATGTGAAAATCTGGCTTTCTTGAAGCAGATTTCAATCAGTGCTGTCAGGTTTTAAATATTTCAACACACTGTTAGTTGGTGTGTTACTGGACCAAAATCTTACACAATACACTGCTGAGCAGAGCCTGTATTATCCTTAATTGGCCGGTATTAGCTTAAATTGGCATCGGCATAGATATTGGCAGATAAGTAACAAGACATTGTAGTACGGAAAGGCCAACGATATATTTGAGGTCATTTGGAAACAGTGTCACCATTACATAGTTTACCCTCCAGGGGGTACTGCCAAGTTTATTTTTCAAATTTAAAGAGTCAAACCCAGTAGTACATCTCAGTACAGTTCTTAATGACTAAATTTAAGGGATCCTTTATAAAAAAGTGTTTTTTTATATTCTACACTTATATTAAAACTAATATTAAATCATGTATTATAGGATTTTGTAAACTCTCAAATATTGGCAGCCTCAACAATCCAGTATTGGTTTTGCTTTAGTGCTCAGGGCTTTTGATCCCTTCCTTTCTTCAGGTTTCTTGAACCAAACCAGAAATTTCCACAGACTTAAAATCAGTTTTTGCTGCAATATTTGTAAAGAGATTTTTCAGGGAATTTCCTTGACTTATTTCCGTTGTTGTCCCTGCTGTTTGTACAATCCACCAATCTTTATCCAGATGGAGACAGACATTCAATGTCTGACTTAAGAAATATTAGAAAATAGGAACTAAAAACTACAAAATTTAATAAAATGAAGAGCCTAAACTTTTTCAGGAAGCAGACACCATAGAGGGTATCAAAAACACCCAAATAAATCACATCATAAAAGGTAACAATTGTAGGACATTGTTCAAGGTGCAAACATAAAGGATGAAAAGGTAAAACAGAAAAACAATACTGTTCATTATGATATCCATCAAGATTGAGATATAGCTTACACACCTATATAGACATTAAGATATAGCTAATGAACTAGTGAAGTAGGTAGATGTTGGTGATATAACATGAGTTTAGACATGTCTCTTGGCTCCAACTGTACTCATTGTCTTGAACCTGTACGACCTGGTCCTCATGGTTAGTGTCTCACATGAACATCTTTTCCTGTTGCCTCGATGTCGGCGCACTGTAGATTCTGGTCTTTCATCAAATTTCAACAGGTCTTTCTTTACGATTACAATCATTACGTTCTAGTTTGAAACGAACTTAAAACGTAATCAAATATTCAAACTGAACTTTTATCAAAAGAAGCATGGGGAAACTCTTTTTGACAGTTATTAAGCTAGTTTGTGAGGCCATTACCAAAGCTAAGGGAATATTGACTGGTATGAAATCCTTTTCCTTATTAAGTTATACGTCCTCCATATAATTGAATGCAGAAATACAACTTGTATGTGAGGTGCTGTCTTACATATTCTTTCAGGATTCTTCAAATAACCAGCAAGGAGAGGAGGCCAAACAAAGGTAGGATGTAATTCATTTAAAAGTATAACCGTATAGTGATTACATTTACTTATAATAGACTTTAAATTAAAGAACATATGTGCGACAAATTATCTAACTAGTAAAAATGTTACGAACTAACAATATTAAACCTCAGTGTAGCAGTGGGACCAAGCTGGTGTTCTGATGGCTTGGCAGTTTAATAAATGTTTTTTTCTGTTTTCTTTTTACTGGTCTCAGTCATAGATCCAAACAGTGGTGCTGATGTGGTAATATTATTATGTTATGTTATTTTTTATTCACAGAGAAACAGACATGAGGAACTCTATATTAGCTCAAGTTCTCGACCAGTCTGCCCGTGCCAGATGTAAGTGTGCTCTCAGATTTGTTGTTTAGCCTATTGAAAGGGATCCCTTAATTGATCATGGTCTTGTAGAACCAAAACATACTATTTAAAATATATATTTATTTGGCATATTAAAAATTGATGAAAAACAGTAATGCAAAAAATTTGTGTGAAAATCAGATTTTAAATATTCCAAATGATGATTTGTAAACATTATGACATTGTAAACTCTTATAAGCAGTAGAATTAACACTGTATATAGCCAAGTCACCACTGGCATGCCAGCATTTTGAATGCTGTAGAAAATAATCACGACAACATTTTGTAACACACCTTATGAGTGGTGTCTATTCACTCACTTCACTAATGAAAGTGTCATACAGGATTTATCTAAGAAACGTAAGGTTTTGAAAAAACTGTTTAGTGCTCCATTGAAACTACGCTGTGTGATGAATAGGTTGTGATGTATACCTATAGATACCACACACGTGAAAATAATAATTTTCTTTTTTCAGTGAGCAATCTTGCTTTGGTGAAGCCGGAGAAGGCCAATGCAGTTGAAAACTATCTCATTCAAATGGCTCGTTTTGGAAAGTTAGGAGGAAAGGTAAGAAAATTACCTTAGATGCTTGAAGCACTAACGTTGTTGATATTCATCCACGGGCCTGCAGTGCAATTAATGGATTTTCTCTTTTGTCAGATTTCGGAGTCAGGCTTGATCGAGATTCTAGAAAAGGTCAGTCAGCAAACGGATAAGAAGACAACTGTCAAAGTAAGTTCCACTGAAATGTCACCTATGTTTGATTCATTATCAGCCACTTGTCTTACATCATTTATACTCTGTACTTGTCAGTTCAACAGACAGAAGGTGATGGACTCAGATGATGAAGATGATTACTAACTTTAAACGGGAGCCCTGGAATGAGCCAAGAAATCTGGAGAAGATATAATTTACTGGGACTGTCATAGCATCTTTGACTAGCTGAATCCTGGGATGCTACACTAGCTTCCGTGTGTCTCTGGAAACTACATACCAAGAGGGAAGAACAACAAAGTAAAGTTGATACTGTGGCATAAGTGGTGGGGGTGGAACACACACAGTGTCAATTAAAGCGTTCTTTTGCGCTCTCTTTTTAATCAAGTTGCTGCAAATTTGCACTGCTTGTGTTGTACCCCTGACAGCTCATGGCCCTGTTTGACTCCTCCAGTCCTCTCAGAGTTACTTTTTTTCCCCTTTATTTTCACCAGGGTTGATTTCTGTTCTTCAATCACAAGAAGCTAGATAAAATGCGAAATGTACTTCTGCATTTTATTTAGACTCTTCTGTGAATACAATACATTCAGGGACAGCATTCCATTAGCTTTGGATGGTGTACTTGGGTATTTTTCTTTTTGCTGAAACATGTATCTTAAAGGTTTACATAAACATTTCAAAAAGCCTTAAATGTTTGTTTTTCTAGTGAACCATTTCTAAAATGATCAATAATATGAATGAGTGTTTTGAAAACCTTTTTGAAAAGGTTTCCATTTTGGGTTTTTACATGACTTATGTTCCATTGGGTCAAGGCACACAATTATCACGGTTGTGGCTATGCTCAACGCAAGAACAGTAAACCTTTGCAGCAGCATCACATAGTATCCTCACCGCCATAGAAAAATAGTTGACTTACTGTTTCTTTATGGATGATTGACTCTTTGCTGAATCAACAATTTCAAATTTTGAGTTAACAGATTCCCAAATGTATCCAACTACTTTTAAAATAAAAAGCATGAAGGAGAAATGTGATTTTATTTTCTATCTGTAGGAAATGCTCTGTGTCAAGTGCAATAACGCTAATAAGCAAGCTTTGTTTCCACAATCAACATATAGTAACGAGCCACAGTTGAATAACCAAAGGAAATACTTTTATAACTGTTGCGTTGCCTTGAATTAGTTAGCTGCAGTTAGCAGAGCTTTACAGACGGCATTCATTTTTACAACTTAGGAATTCTTTTATCAACTTTTATATTCTGAACTTTATCATTGCTTTGCACTTTTATTTTCCTGTGCTGCCAAGTGGAAGAGGAGAGACTTCTAATTCTACAAGAAAAGGAGTTACTACTGTAGTTGGCTAAACGGTTACCTTATCACCATTGGTGGAAGGAGTTTTCAGATCCTTTATTTAAGTAAAACTAACAATACCACAGTACAAAAATGCTCCATGGCAAAAGTCCTACATTTTTATAGAGTAAAAGTACCTGGGTACTATCCACAACATGTACTTAAAATATCAAAAGTAGACTCATTGTGCAGGCAGAATGACTAAATTAAATTATTAAATTATTTATACTAATGCATTATGCAGCATTTTAATGCTGTAGTTGGTCAGGCTAATTTTAACTACATACTGCTTGGTAGTTTAATGTAGAGCAATGCATGTTCATAAGGTCATCAAATGTGTTGTGAATAACTAGTATGGCTGTGAAATGATTGTAGTGGAGCAAAAAGTACAATTTGTCTCTGAAATGTAGTGGAGTTGAAGTAATAGGTAGTATAGAATGGAAATACTCAAGTATAATTAACTCAACTTGTACTACTTTCCAACACTATCACACTGAATTGAACATCTTACTGCAGCTTTCGATATACAGTTACATTATTTACAGTCAGTCATTTTTATTTAAATTTCACGATCATCATTTACTTTACCTAGGCTGTCAGTGGATTTCAAATCCATATACATTTCGTGTAGACTTGAATGAACCCTACCTGCTCGGGTGTGGGATGGTCTCTCTCCTTGCCCCATTTTCGCATGACCGTGGTCAGATGATCTCTCATTGGCTATTCCGACTGCTTAATCAAAACGGCTCGACTCTGATTGGTGGCGGAGTTAGCCACATGTTCAACACCAGCCAATCCAGAGAGACTTCGAGGAAACGTAAGGTTGAACAGTGTTAGCTAAACTGTAACTGCTAAACACGAGAGGATCCTTGTACAGTGTGTTTCAGATTATTCAGGTACAGTTTTTTTCAATACAAACATCGGTTTACATATACAGCTATGCTTGAGGAAAGTATGGACAAGCCACACATAGTTACGTGCACCGCTCCTGTGAATATAGCTGTCATCAAATACTGTAAGTATCACCTCGACTTATGTTTAGCCTCGAGGACGC
Organism: Siniperca chuatsi; assembly: GCF_020085105.1. Classification (NCBI taxonomy): domain Eukaryota; kingdom Metazoa; phylum Chordata; class Actinopteri; order Centrarchiformes; family Sinipercidae; genus Siniperca; species Siniperca chuatsi. The sequence continues at coordinate 19,000,770 of NC_058042.1, forward strand.
AAAGTAAACCAACGTTAAATCCTGTCTAATTGCCAACACGTGTGTTTCTTATATGGTGACTTGTGTATCATGTCTCATCGAATACTGGGCATTTAAAGGGGTGGATCTAGTGTCGATCAATCTGATAATACCTGAGTTATGCACTGTGTATAAAACTTAATTTTCAGGGGGGAAGAGAAATGAAGAATTAATTCTACCCATTAACTCATCTCTGAGCGTCACATTGCATCAAGACCAGGTATTTAAGTAAACAATATTCTCATCAGTCAGACTATGAATCTTGTATCTGTAGGAAAACAGTCAGGTTTCTCATTGTGTTTTTCAAAGTGTTGTTGCTCCTGTGCAGGGCTGCTCCAGTGAGCTAAAGCTGTGTTTTCCTGCCCTCATATAAAGACTCCATAAATAAAAGTGTAGAAAGAGGCTAAGTCAGTTATGCTTGGCATAGCATGTTTGTGTTTACTGGTCAGTCTTGAAATATTTATATTCACTTGTGTGAACTTGTGAGTCTGACAAAACTATGTACTGACAAACTTTGTAGCAAAGCTGGCATTAGAATATAGTGTCAACATTTGTGTGACATGGTTGTTGTAAAATTTAATGGAAACATTGCAAGTACATGATAGCAATTATACGAAATATTGATCTTGCCATTGAATTGTGCCTGGATGATGGGTAACATAAATGGTATCATATATGATGTGCAGGTATCTTGAGGTTAAAGTTTTCAGATCTGGCATTGTATAAGTGATAAGATAGGTACAATTCGATATAGATCTGTTTTATCTTCCTCCTTCTGTTAAGCTGAAAACAACCACAACAGTTGCATCCAGCAGATCATTTCAGGAAGATCAAATATGGCTCAATGGCAAAGAGGAGGACATAACTCATCCAAGACTACAGTCCTGTCTTAGAGAGAGTGAGTCCTGTCTGTTTTATTTTTTCTCTTAGAGGGAGTTAGAGAGAGTGCAGGCCATTATGTAATTTTTCTGTGTTTTGTGTTTAGTTCGACGATTAGCAAGGAAGAGACGTAATGACGGGGACTCCGGTTTGGATTCGACTGGTTTGTCTCACAAGGTCCACATCTGCTCTGTTAATAACTTCCCCACTGCTGCCGGGCTCGCCTCCTCAGCTGCTGGATTCGCTTGTCTAGGTGAGTTTGTGTGTGTGTGTGTGTGTGTGTGTGTGTGTGTGTGTGTGTAGCTCTGTTTCAATGCATGACTGAAATAACACTAATGACACTAGAGTACTCATTTGATTGAAAGCTCAACAGCTGGTTTTCAGCATAGAATAAGAAAAGTTCAAACTATATTATGTTGCCTGTGTGTGCCCATTCTTTAATATGCTGCAGTGTCTATCTCTTATTTGATACATCTTTTTACCCAGTCTCCTCTGCTCTTGCAGTTTACACTCTGGCCCGGGTGTTTGGCGTAGAGGGGGAGTTGTCTGGGATTGCTCGGCAAGGCTCAGGCAGCGCATGCCGGAGTATGTATGGAGGGTTTGTCCAGTGGATAATGGGACAGAAAGATGATGGCAAGGACAGTCTAGCCCAGCAGGTGGAGCCAGAGACTCATTGGCCTGAGCTCAGAATCCTTGTACTAGTGGTAGGTCAATTTGTGTGTGTTTGAGACTGAAAGTGACAAAATGAGACTGAAAGAACGATGCGAGTCAGTTATGTCTTGGCACATTTGTGCTCTATTGTTCAAGTCACATGCTTGATTTCTTACTTTTTTAGATGACTCTAAATCTCTTGTGTAACATGTAGAACAAGCGCCTGGACTAGTGCACAAAATGCACCCTTTGAATTGAAAATAGTAAAAAGTTACATATATCAGGCTTAATTAATGGACTTTGTCACAGGCCAGTGCTGAGAGGAAGCCAGTGGGCAGCACCTCTGGGATGCAAACCAGTGTACAAACAAGCTGTCTCTTAAAGGTACTGTGTTCAGCCTCAAACTTATATTATTCAGTGTACTAAAATTACTGTCAATACTGTTAAAAGTGAAGATTATGTTCATTTAGACATTAAAGCTTATTGTTACTCACAAGTGGATCTATGTTAATCTTGTGTGTGTGTGTGTGTGTGTGTGTGTGTGTGTAGCACCGGGCTGAGTCTGTCGCCCCAGGCCGGATGGTAGAGATGATTGAAGCGGTGCGAAGAAAGAACTTTGCTGCATTTGCTGAACTAACGATGAAGGACAGTAACCAGTTCCATGCCACCTGCCTTGACACATACCCTCCTATCTTCTACCTCAGCAGTGTGTCTCAACAGGTTATCACTTTGGTGCATCGGTATAACAGCTACTACGGGGAGACAAGGGTGAGCAACTGCAAACTTCTGTTTCTGAGAAAGAGCAGAAATGTATCTATGTAGTAGTCATCTTGGTGTAATACGACTCTGACACTAAAAGAAAGTAAAACAATTGTGAAATGTCTTGGAAAATGCTCAGTTATACAGTATATGATTTGTAGTTAATGGAGCTAAAACATGTAAACTATAAATGTACTTTAAAAGCTCTTGAGATCCGTGTGTATGTCTTATAATAATGTACTCCATCCAGTATGTATAACTGTAGACTCCTTACTTTTGTATCACTGCTATTAAGTGTGTGTGTCCTGTTTAGTGTGACATTTGCCTCAGTTCATGCAGCTGAATTTCTGAGATGGTGTAATGAAGATGTGAAACTTGTGGGGTGGTTTTCAAACTGGGGAACAGAAAAAAACTATCCCTCTTTATATGACATTCACAGTCTGTTTGTTTCCGTCTAGTTGGCCTACACATTTGATGCAGGACCCAACGCTGTGATTTTCACTCTACAGCAGCATGTTCCTGAGTTTGTTCAGGTGGTTCAGCATTTCTTCCCCCCAGAGACTAACGGAGGACAGTGAGTTCACAGTTACCAGACGCACTTAGGTTTAGTGCATAGTCCTACCTTACATACAAACTAATTCATTCATCTAAAAGTATTATTTATATACAAATATACAATGATAGATGGGTGTTTTGGGGCTCCAAATAAGCTGTTTTACACTGGCTGTTAAGGTGTGTTTGCTTTCAGCCTCTTTGAAATTAGTCATTGAATGTTTCTTCCTCCTCTGCAGGTTTATTAAGGGTCTTCCAGTTAACTGTACCGATCTTCCTGAGGAGCTGAAACAGGCTATTGGTCTAGAGCCCATGCCAAAGGGAATAAGCTACGTTATTAGTACCAAGGTATACACACACACACACACACACACACACACACATAAATGTAATCACACTGTAGCTCAGTTCTATTATGAGTTTACTTTAAACAGCAACTGAAAATTAATGTTGTTTTTGATTTATATATCTTGGGGTCTCTATATTAAGGCTGCACAATATACAGTAGAGTAGAAAGATGATATCAGTTGTCAGATTGTGAGACGAGTTTAGATTTATGTCCACATTTCCTTTTATGTAACATTGTGTTGCACTACTTCAGTTGAAAATTGTGGCACATATTGTGATATAGAGTAGTTCCTCTGCTTTACTGATGTTACACTAAAGAGTTAATCCAGCATTTGACCTTTGAATGTTTTATTAAACTGCACTGTTTATTTAGATTTTATTAGAACAAGATTTTAAATTAGATGCGTTTTTAGATGTTAACACACAGACACACTTACAGTGGATGAGTCTGTTCTTTGGTATAAGTCATTGACATGATGACAAATAAAGAACTTGATCTTGATTTTTTTCTTGTTTTGTATTCAAGGCTGGACCAGGTCCTTGTGTTGTGGAGGATCCCACTCAGCATCTACTTGAATCTGATGGGTGGCCTAAGAAAACTGAGTGATGCCCTGCAGCCCTAAACGGACTAAGTTCCACAGAGCAATAACGAAGCCAATTCAGCAGAGATAACAATTTGCATTAGTCATACTGTGTGTAACTAGGTAATGCTAATATGTCTTTCTTTAATTATCAAACTGCACTGGCGTGTCTCTCCTCATCTCTTTATCGCCCATGTATGCTCTTGTATAGCTCTCTACATTTCTCAGTATCTACAGGCTTTGAGCAATGCACCTTGAGCAATGCACAGAACCATAAATACAGTTCACCACTGCAGCAGACCTTGTGCTCTCTGACCTGAGCAAATGCTTGTGTCTATGAGGCTTTGAATTTATGAATGTGTCCGTGTGTGTAAGGAGGGTGTTATAATTGTGGTCACATTGTTCTCATTTTCATCTTGTTAAAACATCATTTCAGACTGAAGTTATGTCAACATTAAATAAAATATATTTTTACTCAATATAATTGTTTCTTTTGTGTCTTGGCATTTCCAGATTCAAGTTTGCTTCAGTACGTTTTTTTTGTCAGGAACATGTGCAAAGGAAGTTAAAGAAAATTCAAATCCGATGTGCCTAACTTTAAAAGCTGAAATGTTCAGAATGACATAATAGCATAGCACGCACTAACAAAATGTGCTTTAAATCAGGTATGAGTCAAATATGAAAACAAAAGGATCATTCATTTATAGCAGCGTTTCCCAAACCTCTGCTGGAGTACCCGTTTTGCGTGTTTTAGATCCCTCCCTGCTTTAACACAACTGATTTGAATGATCAACTCTTTATGAAGCTGCTTGATAACAAGCTGATCGTTTAAATCAGCTGTACTGCCCTCCTGAAGGCGGACAACAATTAGCTAGATTTGTATATGAAATTCATGAACTACAGCTGCCTGTCCGATCATTACTTTACCTGTCTGGTGAGTGTGATGGGAGAAGTTAGCCCCTCCTCTCCCATCTGCACTATTGGGAAATGACGACTGAATATGCTCTGCCTCCCAAGCCTGCACAGCTACACACCTCACGTCTCGTAGCCTAAATACATTTGCTTCCTTGTAGTAAAATCAAAGTCGTGAGTCGCTCTCTGGAGAGTTACAGCCGTTTGCAGAGGGGCAGTTTAGGTGAACGCAATGGGGAAAATAGAGTGGGCGATGTGGGCCAATGAGCAGGCTCTGGCTTCGGGATTCAGTGAGTATAACAAGTTTTTCTAAAGATAAAAAAAATGGGTATTTACTGAGTTTCATAGAATTGATTGTCAGATTAATTTGCATTGCAAATTGCAGTTTAATTCAAATACAATATTTTCACAGGAAATTCTGTTTTTTAGCTGCCTTCACCAGTTTGTTGATCGAGTGAATTAAAGCAGTAATAAAAGTGAAATACTTACTAAATAATACTGATTTTATTACAACATACATAACATTAAATAATTTCAATCAACTGTAAATAGCCTGCTTTAATAAGAAATTAAACTGCATTTCAGTCAAGTTGATGTACAATTCACCATGGGCTTGCTTCTGAGTGGAGTTATAAAAGGTAAATTGTTTGTTATAAGTTTAAATTTTATCTTCCTGTTTCCTTGTTTCAGTTCTCCTCACTGGAGGCATTGTGGGGGTGGCTGGACAGTTCAGAGGCTGGCAGTTTGCTGCTTATGCAGTGTATCCTTTATACTTTGCATAAACCTAAAACTGAAGAAGCAACACTCAAGTTGTCTCTTTGTAAAAATGTTCAACATCCAGTTTCCAGTGTCCCTCTTCAAAGATCTACTATCATACATATGAAATGTCTTTACCAAAACTGAAGTCTTTACATAAATCGCAAGCCTAAAAGCACAGATGTGATTTAGGTGACTAAAAAATATAGGGGAGTTGAGTAAATAGAAGTGGTATTTACTTTTTTGTGCTATGGTGGCAAAGTACATGCATGTTTACTGTGTTTCAAAAAATAGTTGCTGTTTGTACAAGAGCTTGATGGCATCTACAGAATACTTTCTGTAAGCGTAACACATTTGGTACATTACACAGTAGGCTGAGCACAATGATTTGACAAGATAACATTCAAACCTGGCCTGTATTAAGGCTTGAATTCATATATATAATAAGTCTCAATCGAGACTGCTTCCATTTGGATACATGAATCGTGATAGTTTTACATTAGTGAAAACATTTTTGTTTTTTCATCTGGCATTCTTACCATAATCTGCATATATTCTCCTTTAATATCAGAAACAATCAGTCCATGCATCATTTTCTTTACCTACTGAACCTGCTCAGGGTCACAGATGTTTATTTAAATTTGCTTTCATAGTTATTATGTGACTTAGTGAACTATGTAAGAATGAAACAGCCTTGACGGATAACTAGTGCTGCTGGGGTGTTTGTGTGTCTACTTGAGTATCCCAGAAGCAAGAGGTCCAAGGGCACTAGTGTGGAGAGAACGTAAGTGATGTAATTTTCATATAATTTTGGGTTTTTTTTGCAACATGTTGGCTGTGCCTTAATGGACCAGTTCTGTGATGATTGCCAGTGAAGCTTATTGCTCACTCCTGTCTCTTGTTTTCCCTCAGGGGCCAGTACTGCTTCACTGTGTGTGTAAAAGGCTTTGGGCCATTGACGAGGAACTATTATGTCAGAGCATTTTTACATGCTGCGTGAGTTCACTATATCTGCCACTTTCCGTTGCTAGACAGCATTCCTCTCATTCCAGTCAGTCTCTCCAACAAAAGATTAACAAGGTGTCATTATAGTCTTTCCACTTCAAAATCCCTCTCTGTCTTTCTGCCTTTCTTAGAATCTCTGTACCTGGAGGCTTCATGCTCGCTACTGTCCTTGGATGTGTCTGCCTCGGCATTGCCAGCCTCATCTACCTGGTGGTAAGTTGGTAGCTTTTACCACATTCATCTCCAGTATAGCAGGTTAAATACACTTTAAGTTGTTGGATGAGGCAGGAAGTGGCCAGTTGACGGAAACGAGGAAATGGCAACAAGGAAGAGATTCTTTCATTACTGGTACCTCTGTTGAGACATGGCCCTGTAGCTGTAGTTATGAAATCTGACCAGTCAGGGGTGTGCCTGAATTATTCACCAGTACTAGATGTGGTAACCAAAGCTATAAAGCTTTCCAGGCTGCACCTTTTTATCTTATTCTAAATATGCATACAACTGTGAGTGAACAGGATAAGGGCCTCTGTTACTGTTATCATCCCATTATTGTTGTTGGGATTTGAACAATAGATTTCAAGCATGCTTAACTTGATCTTACACTAGCCAACCACTACTGACTTGTATTCCTTGTCATCTTCTTGCTTTCTAGGCAGCTATCCGAGGTGAACACTGGGAGCCCATTCTTCCAACGAAGGAGATCCGAAAGCCAGTTGGAGAGAGCATCAAGAATCCTCCTCAGAATCCACCACCAAGACCTCCTCCAGAGATGCGCAGGAAACGGGTAGACGACCTGGAGGGAGCAGCCTATGACAACCCCATCTCTGTCACTGCCAACGAGTAACCAATCCAGTGCCCCATCCTCTGTATCCCTTCACCTGTCTGCCTGAGATCTTGGTACAATTAAACCCATCAAAACCAGTCACAGTGGGACGTCACCAGATTCTGTGATTCTGGACAAATGAATAGTTTTCTGAAATTTAGTGAAGCTAGTGACTGGACCACAAGTTAGGTCCATACCTTCATACCTCAACCTGCTGAGAAATATCTTGAAAACAGAGAAAAATGTTGTACTGAGATTTCAAAAGAGGATGGGTAAAGTGAATGTCATATTTTACTTTTGAATTTAAAAAAAAACATGCCACAGGAGATAAATGTCAATGCTATAGTTGCTAAGCGGCAATCACATACAGATACTGTCAAGTCAAAAGACTGTAGGTGATGTTGGTATTGTTACTGCTGTTATAAAAGGGCAAAGCAATAGGCTACCTGTTTTCTGCACCAACCACCATATACCTGAAGCTGGGTTGCATCCCCTGAATTGTATTACCATGCATAGATCTTACAATATAATGTATAACATTTTTAACCCCTGTGTATTTCTTATTATTTGGCTGTATGTAACTAATATTAGCCATTTGTTAATTTTTGTTTCTGTACTTTGACATCTTGTAAATAAATCCCTTGTGCCCCCTGCATTGTGACCTGTCCTGTGTTTGTACTTGTATATGTCTTATTTTACACATTTCCTTTGGAAAATTATTTTAAGTAATGACATTTGCAACTTCCTTCCTCCTTTTGCAAACACACTGGATTTCAGTACATCAGAATTCTCCTTTCTCTTTATTCACATTGTTTGTCACATTGCCATCCTTTGATGGCTTGAGATGGAAAACATGTAAGATTAATACATCTGGTTTAACTAATGGTTGTCAGGCAGGTTCTGCATGCTGGTGTCATTTCTTTCTGCATATCTCAAGGTTTTCTTTTTGTTCGCCACAGCTGGAGTCTTTGTGGAAATCACAGAGGTACAATGGTACTTCCTCATTTTAGTTTGTGGGACTATAACATGTTAGATACAACAATGTACAGTACTTACTGGATTTACAGTATCATTATTATAAATTATTGCCTTTGATGAATACTTCTAAACTAAATTCCTGTTGTGTATACAATCTGTTTTTTTAACCTATAATCAACACAATAAGATGTGCTTAATCTAAACTGAGTGTATTTTCCAGCTTGTACTGCTGAGCTCATATTTTATACAGTCTATGGTTCATACCAATGAAAGTTATTGAAACCTTGCCATTCTGGTGGAGGCAGTTTTACAGCAGGTTAATGCTGCCACCTCCTGCTGCATGCGAGAACTACAAACAGAGTTAATTTGGAGCAGTATGTGTCTATTGGAGTTTTAGGCAAAGTTTTAAGAATTTAAAACCAATCTAGTACAATACAAATTTCCATGAGATACAATATCAAAGTGCATCAAAGAAATAGCCTATAGAATGACTTCAAAATATGTAAATATGTAGAAACATACAAACAAATATATGTCCAAATAACTTACATATATGTCAAATGTAAAAGGAAATTATAACATTATCAGAACTTATCAGAAGAAAGGAGCTATACAGTGGTGTGAAAAAGTGTTTGCCCCCTTCCAGATTTCTTATTGTTTTGCATGTTTGTCACACTTAAATGTTTCAGATCATCAAACAAATTTAAATATTAGTCAAAGATAACACAAGTAAACACAAAATGCAGGTTGTTGTTATTAAGGGGAAACAAAATCCAAACCTACATGGCCCTGTGTGAAAAAGTGATTGCCCCACCTGTTAAAACATAACTTAACTGTGGTTTATCACACCTGAGTTCAATTTCTCCAGCCACACCCAGGCCTGATTACTGCCACACCTGTTCTCAATCAAGAAATCACTTAAATAGGACCTGCCTGACAAAGTGAAGTAAACCAAAAGATCTTGTGTTATCTTTGACTAATATTTAAATTAGTTTGATGATCTGAAACATTTAAGTGCGACAAACATGCAAAAAAAAAAAAAAAAAAAAAAAAAAAAATCAGGAAGGGGGCAAACACTTTTTACACCACTGTATGTTGACGTGTTTTAACTGCTTGCGCCAATTGTTTACATTGTGTATTTCCTAGCATGCATATTGTTTGTCACACTCTTTAAATCTTCATCCTCTAATACTGTTTAGCTGCTTAATGTATCATTTGCGTTTTCCTGTTCTGACTTTGTCTGATTTATTATTATTTTAATGGTTAATTTATTATTTGGCCCTGGAAAAAATAATAAAAAAATTAGACACTCAGCTAACATTGGCATATTTACAGAGATGTTGATCGATGTGATTGGACCCTGTAAAAATAAAAATAAGCTCCAGAGCCAATCTAACCTGTGGATGGCAGTAACACACTCAGAAGCGTTGAAACATTTAGAAGAAGAAGAAAAAGAAACCAATGGAATTGACCCTCATCTCATTGGTTTGCCGTGTCTGTCAGCTAACTAAAAAACTATTTTATCGCGAATATTGTAGTGTATGTGTCCCATGAGCAGTGGACAATGTCTACCCGGGCTCTGCGAAGGCTCAAAGGGAAACAGCGGGGTCAGGAGGCCTTGGACCTCGGGGATCTAACTTTGGGTGACAGCCCGGAGGAGCAGCTGGACACGGCTAATGTTTCTCCTCCGTCTAGCAGGAAAGGCAGTAGCCGAAAGGCAAAGAAAAACAAGGCTCAGAAAAGCTTCAGCAACATTTATGAATTGGTAAGGTGACTGTGTAATTCCCCAACTTGTATGTTACTTTTAACATAACGTTAGTATGTGTTTCTTCCTGCTAAATATTTTACTGTTACAGCGAGCTCTCTGTTGACAAACCTTGCTAACATAGGCTAGCCGTGTGGCGTTAGCTCATTTCGCAGCTGATTTAACTAAACTCAAATACATCATATTGTAGGTTAAGGTTAGCTAACAAGGTGTCTATCACATTAGAAAATCATTGGGAAGTAGTCTACATCTCCAAACTTAAGAGAACAGTAACAAAAAAAGGTCCAGTGTGCTGCACAACAGGCATGTTTACTAGCCTTTAAATTGTATTCTTAAAGTTCAATTCAATTTTATTTATATAGCGCCAATTCATAACAGAAGTTATCTCATTGCGCTTGTCCTGTAGAGCAGGTCTAGACAGTACTCTTTAAGTGACATAAAATGGAGACATATAGCTAAAAATTGCACAGGATGCAACTCACCTCTCCAGCTCCATGTTTTGTTTTGTTTGTTGAGGTAATGTATCTTCTAATTCTTGATTTAAAATTTGAACAGATGTTAATGTTCACAACTAATAAAGTCAAGATGATTGTGGATTCATACAGGTCTTGCCTTTGATAAAAATGATATCAAAAATGTAGTAATACTTGAATTGAAAGGGAGTAGAAAGACTCATTGTTATGAAATGGTTAATAAATGAAACATAGACAATTGATTTGAACAGTCATAAAATAAGATTGGCTTTGTGTTTATGAAGAAAAGGATCACTGCAAACCAACGTCAAGCTAAAAACTACTTTGCATCAACGTTATGGCTTGAAGGGAACTCAAATACCTTGTCAATATCATAATGCATGACAATGAATGCATAACTTGTTTACTTTTTTTAATATTAATAGTTATGATGTTAAATCTGAACTCAACACTTACGATTTATTCACACCACAAGCTGGACCTCAGCTTGCTGGTTCGGCTTGCTGTTGGTTCACAACATTGAGTTTGTATATCCTTTTTCTCATCTTGAACACCCACATTTTGTCCAGGAGTAGTGGTTGACATAGGATTGTTGTAACCATGACATGATTTCAGGGAAATATGTTGTTGTTGTTTTGATGTTGATGTTCAATCTAGCTTTGGGGATTTTACTTACTTTTAGTACTTTCTTTCCAATTTCACCTTTTTTCACCTTTCTTTTTTTTTTTACTAGATAGGTGATGCAGACAGCGAGGCAGAAAAAATCTCAGTGGATGAAGAGGCAGAGAAACCAGATGGAAATAAAACAAGTGGCCTGGAAAAGAATGATAACAAAGACATTGAGAAACCAGATCAAAACCAATCGGAAGCGTCTACAAAGGTAAAGATAAAGCAGTGTCAGAGAAGGATGTCGATCTTTGATCCTCTGATTTGACTTAAATATTCTGCTGAGCTAAATGTATATCTTTGCATATGTTAAACTGCCATTTCTCTTTTCTTTACCAGTCTTTGTCTGGAGACAGAGTTAAAAAGAAGAAGAAAAAGAAGAAGACAAAAGTGACATCAGAAGATGGACAGGTAAATTTATCGAGGAACGATTCTGTATCTGCTCTGGCAAGACAGTTGTAAAGCTAATGATAATGAATGACAACCCACGTTATATTCTAAGAATAATGATCACTTTATTAATTATTAGTATTTTTGTTAACATTTGTAGTAGAACAATTCTGTCTACTTTAGGTTCTTTAGTTAAAGCCCCTGTGAATACAAGGTTTATTCATGTACATGGAGAGAGGACTCGCACAGCAAAGTGAGCAGTATACAAGATTTTCCCATCCTTTTTAATATGAGTGAAAAACATCTCACACACCAACTTGACCTTCACATTATTTGGACACAATATCACCCTTAATAACTGGTTCTAACCGGTTTCTGCATACACACACATCCCTTTTCACATGTGCAGTCTATCCCTGAAATGTTCAGGAACATTTTCTGCACAGGGTCATGTGTGAATGGGACCAGGGTTCAATATTCAGGGAAACATTTACCTCCAATTTCCCACCTCAAGACTAAGTAACATTTCAGCTGTGTTGTGAATGAAAGCAGTAACATTGCAGGGACAAGCACGTAAAGGGTTACATTAATCTGACGAAAGACACATTCACGTGGAGTGTGTCTTACAATCACTCTTCAGAGTCAGAAACTACACACACAGTATCAACAACAATTGAATGCTGTCGCACTGAATTCACTGTGGGGTTTTTTTTATGACTTTCATGAGGCTGTACCAGATGATAACATTGATTTATTGCTGGAGAACCTGGAGCAGTCCAGTGGTCTGAGTTTGCAAAATGAGGATTGCGGAGGCTCTGACAGAAAATCTATGCTACATGTGGAGCACAGGTGAGGAGACCAACATCTCTCATGTAGACAAAATAAATGGATTCAGATCATGTCATCCTCCTCAGATCATCCTTGTTTTTGTTTGTATTAATCAGTTTGTAATAATCTGTACATTTACATTGTTTCTAGTGAACTGTATCAATTCAGTAGTTATTGTGTTAAATAAATTTAAGCTGTTACGTGGTTCAAAATGAACACAATTATACATCAATATGTTTACTGGAGTAGTAATGCTAAAATAGCTCTTGACCAGTGCACAGCTGACATGACTCGACTTGGTCAATGGCTGACTATAGCAGAGTGGCCTCACTTACTATAATATACATTTCTGTGATTTCTAATTGCCACCATGTGGTGGCGCTTGGCTCACACAAGAAAAGCAAACTATTTGGAGGCTGTCTTTCTCAGGTGATGCACTACAGTGAAACAACACTGGTTAAAAGTTGTTGAAACATGTTGCACATCTGGCCACACAACCAGTGACGTCAGAGCAGGCCATTTCAGTTAGCTGTCAAAGACAAATAACAAAGCTCGTGGTGTTATGTGGACTGCTGTTGTCAGCGAAACAGAGCAAGCAGTTTTCTCACCTGTTCGTACGATGGATGGCCCCAATTAAATATGTAAACTCTGTGCAGCCATTATTTCATTGATGGAGTGTCCATAATATACACTCAATAAACAAACCACTAAGATGTTTATCACTGATATGTACTTTTCATATGACCACTATGGAAACCTTATTTGCCACTGTTTTGTTCACTGACAGAAGATACAGTTAAACATGTAAAAGTTGACTTTGCTAACATCAAAACAGGCAAAACATCATACAGATTACATAGTTTCGTTTTGCTACTGTACACTGACAGCTAACACTATGAGGCTTGGATTGAATGTCCCACTGGTATGATTACTTACTTAATCTTGCCCTCCATATGTATGCTATTTCTTCAGTATGATTACCAGTCAACTTGTCAGCATTGGCTCTTGAAAATCACAGGAAAGTAATATCAGAATAATGCCTTGATTTGTTGCATTTGTGTTTTAGAGTCTAGAGCAGACATGGACTGACACGTCTAAAATATCTAAATGTTTCCCTGGGAATATATTTCCTCAGTTGGCCATCATTGTCATTTTCTGTGTCAATTCATTAGGAATCTCAACCCAGAGACGGAGCTGAAGAGATATTTTGGGGCTCGAGCTGTTCAAGGGGATCAAAGGTAAAAAGAAAAGGATAATTTTTGTGAGATTGTTTGGATTTAAATGGCCCACGCCCTCTGTATGTTTACAGTATATTCTCATGGTCATTTGTTTTTTGTTTTGACAGACCTCGACAGAGAAACAGACAGTTTCACCGTAGCACCTGGATGACCAGTCCTAAGGACAGCTGGCCTCGCTTCAGCCGCCCAGGTAGGCTTTTCCTTAGTCATCTGAATTATAGCTTCTACCTTTTTAAATGTATCATTTCAGTCTGAAACTGACCAATTTTAATGACTGACCTTTGTTGATATTATGAGCTGTTGCACAAAATAATAGAATAACACAATTAAAAAATATATACAATATTAATTAGTTTGACCCCCACTTGACATTGACTCTTAATATGTTGTTTAAAAATGAAAACACTACGGGGTTTATGGCGGCCCAGTAGTCTTAAGAGTCGCCAAAACACACACACACATAAAATCAAAAACTAATGAAATTGTATGGGCATATTTAGTGCTATTAAGTTTATTATATTAGAGTTTAGCCTCTCATACAGCAAATTATAGTAATTTTGAGTTCTTTATATGTTCTGTTTTTCATTCAAACTAACAAGCACATAAACAGCCCTTAGCGCTTTTAGATGGATCTGCACCTTGTGGTCCAAAGGCAGTACATGGAACTATTTATCAATGGTGATGGCCTTAAACTACCTTAATTGCAATATGTATTCCTAGATTTAGGCAGCGTATTATAGGCTGAATGTTGCTTTTGTTATGCTGACGTCATCATAATGACTGCCTCATTGTTTTCACACTGAAAGTCACCATTGATATATTGTGTAATCTTTCTGTTACTACAAAGTTACTACAAGGAGTTTTTAACTGGTCATGAAACACTCTGTTTAATACTGATGCCTCTATATGACCTACATAAGCAAACGAGACAATCAGAAAGAAGATTGGCTATTTCTATATATCGTAGAAAAGGTTTCAGTCGTAGTCATCTGGACATTGTTTTCAGAATCAAGACGTTTCGGCTCCCATCCTGAAGTCATTCTCAATTGTGAAAAAATGGACTGGGAACTCAGAAATTGAAGCTACTCTGTGTTACATAAGCCCTGCCCTCAGGAAGGAGTCTACCTGAGTATCTGTTGATTAGCTAGTTTCACCTGAAACTGACCTAATCGTTTCCATGATGGCCCAGTAATCAGTAATCAGTCCTATTGTTTTCTGGCTGCACCTCCCTCATCACTGTTAAGTACCTGATTAGCATGTGATTGGCGTGACCACGGTCAGTACTTATGACTGTATTTATCAGTACACAAAGTACATCATTCAGACATTTGATGATTCACTGATGTCTTGCATCTTGTGATAAAGCCACGATTCGCCATGAGAAGCCATGATTTACAGTTATTTTAACACAGTCAAAGAGTGTAGACACAAAATGCAAACAAATAATCATGGGCAGAAATATGTTCAATAAATCACGTTTGTTTTTAATTTATATTAAGCAACAAAGTTATTCTTTTTAAAAATAATGTTGAACTGCAGGTAAACAAAATGTTTGACACATCACAGACACACGGTATATAAGTCATCTGCTTCAGTTGGTGTTTGTTTATGAAAATATAGGTTATTTATCAGACTTTTACAGTGACTTCAAACATGCCATGCAAGTTACAACTGGAACATTTAATTTTGTAATTATAACCTTTTATGCATATGAGATTTTTCCATTATATGAATTTCAATTGCTCATCTAATCTTTTATGTTCTCATACTTATTCAATTCTATGAGTGTGAATTAAATATATTTTCACCTTGTGTCCCCCTATTATGTCTATCTTCATGTGTTGTTGTCCTTAACGCTGCTTGACGTCTCCACAGGAATCTCAATGACCTTACTGCAGTCAAAGGATGGCATTCAGTACTTCACCTTTGAGCACAGTCGGGACTACCAACAAGTACAGTTCAAGTTCCTGGATGCTGTCGAGTCCATGGATCCCAACAACATTGTGGTAAAAAAAAGTTCATCTCTGCTGTGCACTTCGGTTGTAGTAATATTTCATATCAGGCATCCTCAGTATTAATGTTGGCAGGGATGCGCATAGACAGTGTTATCTATTCTAGCCTTTTCAACTCTTGAATGGGCATGCAATCATGCCTGTTAAATCATCAGTATAAACAATCGATAGCTGCAATTAAAATATCCTCGTTCAAAGCCATACAAGACTGTGTACCTGAAACTTTAGGAGAGAAGTCAGAGTTTAGTCCCAAGGAGTGAAGAATTCTGAATATACTGTAATGAAACTAGATTTTGACATACCAACCTGACAGAATGCGATTTTTCAGAAAAGAAGTTGAATATGACCCAACGGCTATAACATAAACTTGTGACTGTGCTTGGTGGATTGTATTACCAACTTCATTAAATAATCTGGGTGACTCTTGTTTCTGAATGCACACTGATGCATGTATATGTGTTATTTTACAGTAAAATCCAGGCCAATGGCAGTTTGCCTATCTATGCATGTGATGTGCAATTTACAGTTGCAGAGATAGCGTAATCACATGATCAATGTGGATGCATTTTTATTACATTTTGACCCATGACTTGTATTGTAAGCCATCTTTTTCTGTTGAAAGCATTTTCTCTATTCTGACTTTGTTTTTGTCAATCTCTGTGAATTTGACCATTGTCCTCTTCTCTTTTTCTCTCCAGGCCCTGCTACAGCTGAACCCCTACCACATCGATTCCTTGCTGCAGCTCTCCGATGTATGCCGCATACAGGAGGATCAGGAAATGGCCAGGGACCTCATCGGTGAGGATCATAGGCCCCTTCCATAAATTACATCAGTTCTAAACCAATGACAAGACTGTAAATGTGTTTAGGGCTCATCAATGACCCAGATGCCAAATCATTAATCCCAAATCATACCCAGGGATCCACTAAATTTGACCAGAATCAGTTTAAGAGAAACTGATTAATGTAGCTTAAAGGAAAACTGACACTATTGTTGTATTAAGTGCATAACAATGAGTTCTTCCTATATCTTTAATCTATTATCAAATATTAAACCTAGAAGTTACCAGTCTGAGCTGAATGCAGAGTTTTTCCCGCTTAATACACAAGCTCCCTCTGTGCAATTGTAAGCATTTTATGTTACAACAGAGATAGCATAATTTGGTATTCTGGCATTAAATTTGGTGCTGTGGGCATTGTAGTATGTTAGTTTTGTGTTAGTTCAGTGTACTGCTAGAGCTTAGTGTTTACTTGTTAGACTGACTCAAGATATTGATATAAGATGGAAACAGGGCTGTAGTCAAATCACTGATGATTCCTAATTTTTGTCTGATTATCAAGCTAAATAAATGTGGTTATTATAGTGCTCTGTGTCTGTGCTCTTTAAAAATTTAAATCATAACAGCCATTGTTAACAAGTCAAAGTCCATGCTCCATGCAAAGCACAATATTAGGTTTATTATCAGGCCCTCTCCTCGACTGGATAGCTAAAATTGTTTATGTAGAAGACCAGAGGAATAATCTAACAAAGGGCATTTGTCTTATTCCCTGGCAAATTTATAACATGCCACAAAGTGAACTAAAACAAGACAGAGAAATAAGACGGTGGTTTTCAGTTCTTGTCATTGGGATGCAAAGCCCTGCTGGTGAGGTGAAGAAGAACATAACTGACACAGTCCAGCACCTGCAGCGTTGTATAGCTGTGTTTATTACTGCTTTCTGTACATTGTGCCATAACCAGTTTACTGATGCTTCAGTGAAAATGTTATATGTTTGTTGTTGTGGATATAAATAAATTATTATTTATTTGTTTTTTTGTTTTTCAGAGAGGGCCTTGTACAGCTTTGAGTGCGCTTTTCACCCTTTATTCAGTCTGACCGCAGGAACCAGCAGACTTGATTATCTGAGACCAGAGAACAGGTTGGTTGTTTCTTTTTCCTCTTTTTTGCTTCTGTTAGACACCTTGACCCTAGACCCTAGATTATTGTTTGTATCTTAAACTTTGAGGAACTCAGCAATTCAATGATTCAAAAATCTCTGTTTGCAGGGCATTTTACCTGGCTCTTTATAAGCACATGATGTACTTGGAGAAGAGAGGATGCCCACGGACAGCTTTGGAGTACTGCAAACTGATCCTGAGGTACAAAGGGAAATGCTCAAGCACTGGGAAAGACAAGATATAGAGTTAAAGGGAAACCCTAACATTTAAAAAAAAAAAAAAAACCCACACGCTTGTCCATTTAAAGCTCAACCAGTATCACATCTTTTACCTCAGATAGAGCCATTACATCCCTAGTTTATTTATGACTATCTTATCTACTTTGTTCCCATTATCTCTGACCAGCACTCTATTTTTACAGTAAGGTAAAAATAGGTGGCAGTTATATGAAGGTGGCAGTTTAGACACTCTTTTCTCTTTGTTGTATCTTTAGTTTCTGTTTGACATCACATTGAATAGTATTACATATGATCACATGGCTTTCTAGCTAAACAAAAAGAACTTTTATTTCCCTGAATAATGTAACCACCAACAGCAGTCATCAGACTTAGAAGATATTCTTCAAAGACTGTTAACTCAACTATTAGGTTTGTATTCTGCCAGTGGTAATCCTGTTCAGGCACAGGGGGGAAAACAAAGTAAAATCTTGCCGGTTGTGTGACATGGTTATATCACCTTTTTATCCTGTGCAGTGTGACGAGTGTGATTACTGATACCGATCAAAGATGTACCCCATAAAATTATTTACAGGGTAGAAAACAACTGAACATGTGTTTCAGGCAATGTCTTCCAAATTCCTAATATGTGATATTTTATTGATGACGACGTGTTTTTTTTTTTTTTTTTTTTTTTTTTTAAGGACATTTGAATGCTTTCTCCCATATATTCAACTATATAACCAATGTAAATATAAATTTTGTTTAGGTTATAAAAATCCAAAAAGAGTTAATGGTAAGTGTTTAAATCTCTTTACACAAGATAAAACCTCCCGTATCATGCTGGTAACAGAAACCATTTGACATAAGGCTTTATACACACTGAGGGCTGTTCTCACGCACTGCTGCTACCAGTCTGCCATAGCTTGAGCTTTACAGCCCACTCATAAAATGGTCAATGCTTATCAATTATTTTCATCAAACTCTGGCTTCCTGACTTCATGACAGCTATGCTCTGGTCCTTTTGTAAAGCAGCAGTGTGGGAATGAAAGCTGACGGCTGTCCCCCTCCAACCAGCAGTGATTAAATCACTGTTAGCTTAAAATGGCAACATGATTGATAACAGAATCTTGAAAAGCACTATTTGAAGAAGTGTCTTATGTATATGATATGATTTAACACTGTCAATCCACTGTTTTAGAGAAAAGAAACAATAATTACATTTTTATTCCCTTGTTGTTTTTCAAACACAAATTATATTTGGTATCTTAATGCCGTTCAGATAGAATTAATTGCATTGTGGTGGGTTTTGAAGGAAACCAGAAAAATGTACTTATTTCTCTATAATTGTCAGTAGCAATTTGTGCACAGCAGACGGAGTAAAGCCACTCCATGGTTACTTCAGTTGGTCAGCTGCCCAAGCTTCAAGATTTATTCTGAAAGCAAATAGCTGAGCATTGGTGTTTTGATGCTATCTGGTTTCTGATGTCTTATTTATTTCATTTGAACACATTTGAATTTAAGCTAAATGTCAGCTATAACCAACAGTGCCTTTTTATGGACAGAATAGTGTTTCCCACAGGTTGAGAGTTAGTTTTTTTTATGTTCCACCCTGGAGTGTGGGATGAGATTAATTTTACTTTGATTCAGATATTAGGTTTGTCTGTTTTTTGGTCAAGTGCCTGTAGTAATAATTTGTCTTGCCTGCCACTCTTTTTTTTTTATTTTTATTTTTTTTTTATTAGTTTGGACCCAGACTCCGACCCACTTTGCATGCTCCTACTCATTGATTTCCTGGTGCTGCGTTCCAGAGAGTACCAGTCTCTTCTTCAATTATATCAGGACTGGGAGGTAAAGTAATGCTATCATGTGCTGATGTGTGCCTATATGTGTGTGTGTGTGTGTGTGTTAGTGTGCCAGTGTTAACTTTTCAGTCTGATACAGACATGGTTTGTTATTGCCTTTCAGGAGCACAGAAATCTGTCCCAGCTGCCAAACTTTGCATTCTCCACTGCACTTTGCCATTTCCATCTCAGTCAGCAGGAAGATATGGATCCTGAAGAAAGTGACAAACAAAGACACAAAGCTGACCAGACACTGCAGAACGCTCTCATCATGTTCCCTGGAGGTTAGCCTCTCAGAAATGAACCACGACCAGTATATTGATATTTAGACATGATGCCCCTCAGTCACTTCTCCACATTGTTTATGGCATGACTAAAAGGATTTCTATAAATTAGTAGAGATTACTTGCCATTCACATCAAAGAAGTTGTAAATGTGTATATTTTTACCTACTTATGTTGCTGTAAATATATTTTCTGCAGTCTTGATACCTCTACTTGATCAGTGTACTGTGCAGCCAGATGCCACAGTCACCTCACATGCCTTCTTTGGCCCAAAGAGTCAGATAGGGTAATGTATGCTCCCTTTGTTTTCTAAAGTGTTGCAGATCCTGCAGTTACTGCCATGAAAATTATCTCTATTTTATTTAATATAGCGTGGTATCATCTATGATTCAATATTGTATAGTTATTAACTGTAACAAATATGATTACTATACATCTTTTCATGACTTTTATTTTTATCATTTTGTATCCATTTTGCTTTTCTGTTATGTTTTTCTTCACCTCTTCTATCCCAACTTTAAAAACTCATCCTACCTTCTGTCTATAGGCAGCCCCCAGCCCTGGCTGAATTGACTGCACTGTATGTGGGGAGGACTTGCAGCCTGTGGAGGGAGGCAGCAGTAATCCTGTGGTTGGAAGAGTCTGTGAAAGAGGTGCTGCGCCGAGTTGATGCCAAAGACCCTCTAGTGGAGGACTGCCAAGACAAGTAAGATCTCAATGAGCTGCTCTGCTGTCACAAGTCCATATTTCTGTGCCATTATGCTCCATACGTTAGCATACCTTCATCTCTCTGTTTCAGGAGAAAGCAAAGGTACCAGAGTGCCCCAAGGAACATCCATCGTCACGTCCTCCTCTCCGAGATCAAAGAAGCCACATCAAGTTTGCCTCTAGTGAGCAACCACACCTTTAACACAATTTACTCTATCCGCAATGACCTCAATCCATTCACCAATAGACACTAGAGGTGTGATGGGCATCAATAGGATAAAAATCTTTATTTATTACTATGAAATAATTGAAAATGGTGCTCCATACACAAAACCTTGTAGCTATATTTCTTAACTGGAACAGATTCCTGCTGTTCTTCACCCTTGGATCAGCCTCCAAAACTTGCAAATTAGAAAAACCACTTTGTGGCCAGCCTCGTTTTTTTACTATAGAGGAGAACGGTCAGACATTTCTTGTAATAAGATTTAAATTGTGGGATTTGTCTGACTTGTGACCAGTTAGTCACAAGTTGCAAGTTGCAAATAGTTCAATTGCAGGCTAAAAGTTATGGCAGTAGGTTAATTCTCAGGGAAAGATATTAGAAGATTTTAAATATTCAACTTACATTGAAAATTGATTGGATGATTTTGGATAGATTGCTTTGTCCCTGAATCATAATTATGGTCACACAAGGCAAAACACCAAAAGGAACACAAAGAAGAAGTCTAATATACTTAAAGATAACCAATATAGACTTGCAGACAAATAATCTGTGCTATACAGACGATCCTCACTAAGCCTCAAATGCCGGTCTTAACGTATGATTGTTGGGAGAGCAAAGCTAGAGAAACTTGGATCGATAACTTGGTTCCACATCTGGCTTTAAAGTAGCACAATAGCATCAACAGAATGTGGATCACTTCTGGAATATTCATGTATCGCTGAACTCAAGAATCTCAGAAGAAGTGACTCTAATCTTGCTTATTTGTTTGATCCCCTCAGGAGGTCACCAGTCAGCCTGTGATGGGCTTTGACCCGCTGCCTCCACTGGACTCGGTGATATCGTATACCCGACCAGAGAGGTAATGGAGGACCCATACACTTGTGCACATGAAATTCCATCGTACAGTCAAAGATGCAAATATTGTGGTTTACAAACCAACTGGCTTTATATCCTCTCTTTGCTTTTACATTATAATGAGATTTCTCTGTGTGTGTGTGTGTGTGTGTGTGTGTGTGTGTGTGTGTGTGTGTGTGTGTGTGTGTGTGTGTGTGTGTGTGTGTGTGTGTGTGTGTGTGTGTGTGTGTGTGTGTGTGTGTGTATAGGCAGTATGTTGGTGCATCCAATGAGAGTACATTGTCGCTGTTTTTCCGGTCTTTGCTGCCAAACTTCAACCTTCAGGTGAGTCGCATGGATCAGGCAAGATAGGTCTGGTAGGAAATTGGTCTGAACAAAATTTATTGATTAGTTTCTTAGTGCATGGGGCAAAAAAGAGTTGTGAGTTAGTTTTATGGAAAGATGCACTTTACAGTTGTCTTCTCTGAATTTATAAACAATTTCAGCTGTTTCAAATATTCAAAGAGCAAATACACCCTAAAACTGAATTCATGTATGTTATTTATATTATGTTGTACAAGTCCCTCCTTAATCCTGAAGAGCAAAAGGTAGTGATGTTATTTGAAGACGAATCCTGGTGCTGCCGCATAGACGTTGAATAATAGAAAAACTAATTAGGACACGAATAAAAATCCCATGGGGTGGATGTGGGGAAATCATGTGACATTAACAGCTCTAAGCCCTATATTCAAATAAAACTTATTTGTCTCTAACAAATTGTGTGAGGTCACAGAGTCGGTGAATATTTCACTATGACCTGATAAAATCATAAATTATCTTCTTGATGCTCTTGATTTCCTCGAGATATTCTGAGAGTTTTTATTGAATTTACTGTCCAAAATCCCAGAAGGAGCACAATGTAAATTGTGTTTAAGGTTGGGGTTTTTATTTAACGATTACTAGAATAATACACAGATAAAACCATTTAGTACCAGGACCCTCCAGGGCTGGTGGAAACATCTGAACTAGTAAAAGATCTGGGAAAACATTTTAATACACATCCTTGACTGATGGAATATTTCCTCCATAACCTCATGCTTACCCTAAGGGGATGACCACTGAAAAATATCAATGAAGGCATATGACAGTTAATTCTGTCCACCATTTCCCAGTATGTCACTGATGAACAAAACCAACAACATTCATGAAGTGCAAAGTTGTTTGTGGCCTTGGCTTTGCTGTCTCTTTTGTAATAGTGAAGTTTGATCCAGAGCCAAGTCATCAAGTTTTCTTTCCCATAATTATTGTAGGACATTTTGTCAACCTTGAATGTTACCTGTATTTATAAGAACAAAATATTTGGAATATAGTCTAGTGTTAGTTGAGCACATTAAATTGTTGTTTTGAAATGTCTGTCATGACAGCTTGACATTAATCAAGAAAACCTAACCTAAACATGCCATGGCATTTTAAACTATCAGTTATCAAACTTAAAGAAACTATTTAGCTTTATGTGTTAACATTACATTATACCGTCATATGTGCTTGACCGACGGTGGCCAGTTTGACAGGGAATACACTACTGAAGTGGTTTTCTAGCCGGGTTTGCCTCCTTGGATCCCGGGGGCAAGTCAGCTAATTAATAGCACGGCTGGCTTGCACGGGTCTAACCATGCTAATTAGCTAAAAACAGCTAACAGTTACAATTAGCAGCAGTTGGCGCTTATGATGATGATGATAATAATATAATCATAATCATAATTAATAATGGATTGCATTTATATAACGTTAGCGTTCTATCTTGATACCCAAACTGCTTCACAGTGGGCCTAAACTCACCTAAACCACCACCAATGTGGATAGTTTAGCTAACGATACTTTAGCAACAAGTAAAGCTATCTGTTCATCAGGAAACTCCATAAATCATCTTGGTACTGTACTGTCGTCAAACTGCCCTCATAACATTACTGACATCTTTATGACAAAGTCCAAATGGTTCCACTTTACTTGAGGTCAAGGGAATTATTCATGACACAATTATAATGGTCTCATGACAGTCATTGTCAAAACCAAGCACATATGACAGTATAATGTAATGTTAACACATAAAGCTAAATAGTTTCTTTTTATGACAACAGTAATAAACCTTCATAAAGACTCCTTCTTGTTCATGACAGGTATCATGAAATGGTTATGACGTTGTCATGTCAGTCTTATGAAGCCAACTTCAAATAAAGCATTACCAACAATTCATTTCTACAATAGCTGGACTTCATTGTGATGGCTCAGTTTTGAGATCCAAAACCGCTACATTGTGTAGCTAGTCCCGCAGCCTGTATTGCAGTTGGGAATGTTTTTAAAAAGGAAATTTAGTGCAAAAGACACAGACATCAGAATCTGTAGCTCATCTGTGGCTTCAACTGTGTCCCCTCAATGACTCTCGTGGGGCACTTACATAGAGCAGGACCGTGAGATGTAGAATTATCATTTTCAGTCCAAGTCTAATGGAACCTGAAAGGCCCCCCTGCAGTTAACTCTTTATGGTACGTTTTACAGTGTACAGAACAAGAAGTCCCACACACTGTTAACTCACTTGTGGCCTTCGTTTTATGTAAACATTTCAAGATATCAGCTCTCAGAGCTTCTCAGCTGAGTATAGACAGCACTGCAGTAGTACTATACATAACTAGTATTGCTGCCAAGATTTGATTAGATATATATATATATATATATATATATATATATATATATATATATATATATATATATATATATATATATATATATATATATATATATATATATATATATATATATATATATATACCATTATCTGAAATGGGATTTTATTAGATATGTATAATAGAAATGATCTGGAAGTAATTTTAGTGCAGTGAGTACGCGCCCTATGTAGCCCTCTAACAGGTTTCACCAGCACCAATCATGCTTATCTGTGTGTGCTGAGTGTGATATAGCATTGTTTCAAAGAAACGACAGTGCAGACAATGAGTTTAGTGGAGTATCACTGAATGCAAACAGAACTTGTTTGTGTACAAGAAAACTCCACAGGGTATTTTTTAACCTGTGTCATAAAAACCACTGTGCAGAATATGAAAATTTCTGAGCCCCCACTGGTAGCAACAAAAAAGGCACTGTGCCAGACAGCAATGTACTTTGCAACATATTGGCATTTCCTATATTTAAGGGGTATTAGATCAATGGACTGAAAGCAACAAATGGTCTGAACCCATTCCCACTTGGTTCACTTTATTTTTTACAAACAAAAGACTCAAAGGCTACTTTTAAAGGATGTTACTGGTGCCAGACTAAGCATAGAACGAGTTTGGCTTATGTCCAAACAAGGTTAAACAAGGAGGCGTTGACACTTTTATGATGACTGAGGTACTTAACATGGAACAGTGTGTACCTCAGTGGATCATAAATGCTATGCAAAGATTGCATATGCATATTTCTCCATCATTGTATACACAAACTTTAATATTTGAAGTTACAGAGTTTAGTCTATCTCATCGTTGGTCTTTTAGTCCTCTGCTAGTGTGCAGAACAAACCAACTGCCGCCACATTAAGGATACACCCACACATAGAATATCTTGTGGGTCAGCTATACATGCTTAATGTTAACAGATGGGCCCAAGGCATGTTTCCATCAGGACGGCTCCATCTATCTTGATCATGTCCACTTAAGGAGAGGAAGAGATACAATATGGATAAAAAAATACAGTTAAGACTATGGAAGATATGCTGCCAAGTTCCTCTTTTTTTACTGTTGAAATAGAGTTACATATCTGAAAACAACAGTTATGTTATATAACACAAACCTAGATTACCTTGGTATTGAAATGTTTTATTCAACACACAAACGTTGAATGTTCAGTGCATTGTTTCTAAAAACATCATAAAAGTACTTTGTGTTGATTATATGTGTTTGCTTGTGTACCTAATGAAATGGGATCCTTTAGTGTTAATAACTTTTTAACTTAAGTAAAACACATAGGGACAAATCCTTATGGTCTGACAGCTTTAGGGTCTTGACACCATCAAGTGTCCACCACTAGCCTCACCAGCAAGGCTATTGCAGGATTTTCATAAAATACACAAATTCTAAAATATAAGAAAAAGATCAGATATATCAGCGACTGTTGTGCATTGGATAGCCATGTCAGAGAACAATTGCAACACTAGCAATGGCCAAACGCTAACATAGAAAGGGCATAGACTCTAGATATTTGTGTATTAACTGACGTCTCTTTTTTTTCTTGTTCAGGGTGGACCGAGGCAGGAGGATGACATGGAAGTGGCTCGAGCTGGTCAGGAGCTGAACCAGGAAGTGAATCGTCTAATGGTGGCAATGAGGGACATGCTGGCAAACATCAGGTTTCAAGAGCCACCAAGAGAGGACAACCCGTACAGAGATGAGGAGGAATGGGACTGAGAGAGGAGGGAGACCGAGGTGGAATTTTAAGTGTGAGGATGAAGAGGAATCAAATAGACAAAGAAACTTTAAAAACTTAATGACATTAAGAAAAATGAAAATATTTAATGGTGTTTACGATAATTAAGAAGAGATGGAGTGTGACAACTGAATAGTTTGTTTTTTTTAAAGTTGTTTTTTGTCACAATTTCAGAGTACTATAGTGAAAGGAAGCGATGACTTGGTGTTACAAGCCTGTCCACTCCTCTGCTGGAGTACTCTGGGGCAATCCACACAATTGTGAACATGGGGAACTTTTTTCCAGAGTCAGAAAACAGATTGGTTAGTTGATCCTGTCATGTCACTGAAGTTGACGATGTTATTTATAATAATTAATCATTTTGAAGTTCCAACATCTCCTGTTGTCCGTTGAGCAGCACTAACACATAATGGCTGCTACTCTTCTTCCTCTGGTTTCTGGCTTCTGGAGAATTTTTCCATGTTCACAATCAGTGGACTGCTTTATGAAATAAGAACAAAGTTGAAACAGTACACATTGAAGAACACATGGAAGTCCATGTTAATGTTCAGTGGCTTAAAAATTGCAGAGGAGAAAACTGAAAGCTAATTAATCTTGTTGAACACACTTGTTGCTTTACTTGAACATGGCAATATTTAATTGATAAATTCTGAAAGCATTTTTAATCTGTTAAATCTGTTTTTGCAAATGGAATATTAATTGCTTCTGTTCTGGGATTTTGTGTTGGGAGTAGCACATATTCAGCATTTCAGAGAAGCATTTTCAATGGGATGCTATAACCATAATCATCTTCAGCAAGTTAAGCCCCTCCATTTAGATCTTTATTTCAAAGAAACAGACTTGAGATACTGAAATACACCTGCCCAACCAGTTAAGAGAAATTACAATCCATTTTTCAGAGAAGCATTTTCGATGGGATGCTATAACCATAATCATCTTGTACAGAGTTTACTCTGAGATATATATATATATATATATATATATATATATATATATATATATATATATATATATATATATATATATATATATATATATATATATATATATATATATATATATATATATATATATATATATATA
The DNA here is from genome assembly GCF_020085105.1 of Siniperca chuatsi. Taxonomy (NCBI): domain Eukaryota; kingdom Metazoa; phylum Chordata; class Actinopteri; order Centrarchiformes; family Sinipercidae; genus Siniperca; species Siniperca chuatsi. The sequence goes on from NC_058042.1 coordinate 19,028,007, forward strand.
TATATATATATATATATATATATATATATATATATAAAAAATAAAAGTGAAAGTCACTATGCTCTTTTATAAATATTTAATATTTATAATAATTTTATAAACTCCTCATACCTTCCTTTCCTACCAGATGAAAAATATAATATCCCAAATATGGCAAGGGACTCCAAAAAAAGCAAGGAATAAACATATTAATTTGTACTAAAAACAGTGCCACAAATTGCATCACAGTATTTTATAAAAGTTGCTGCAAATTCAGTCATTTCTGATGAGGAAAAATAATCTTAGTTGGGACTGATAACTCGTGGATGCATTCAAGGCAATAAGTGGGTGGGTCTCCAGTTGACATATCTCATTCTGTAGCCTTTTGTGATTAATTCACATTTTATTTTCCATAAACATGATTTAAGTTTAATCTTGTCTCCTGCTAATTTCAGCATTTACTAAATCGAAACCATCACAATGTTTGGAATCTCTTTTTCGGGCTTATCCAAGCAGAAATACGTTGGTTGAATGGTTATTTTTCACATAATCATTTCATTGGAAAACTGCAGTCTGAGAATCTAGTCTGTGCATTTTTCTTATTGTGTAAATTTTATCATTACTGCAGGATGCCTGCTGTTTTCCTGCTATGTTATGCTCCCTCACTCCTCCTCTGTTTAGAACCGATTCTTATCTCAGTTTGAGTTGACTTGCTAATATTTGATTATTTGTGGCTCGCTTCACCCAATGAAACGGTACAGAGAACTGGCCTGAATTTTTCCAGTAGTCTGCTGCTGTCCATCAAGTTATATTCAGTGCAAGAGTATGGCAAATATTTTATACATTTTTCCTAAACTTTAATATTTCCTTTGCACTCTCTCTGTCAAATACTCATGACAACATATTTATCATTCTAACCTACATCACTTATGTTTCACCCTTTTCCCCTGTGTTTCACTCTTGTGTTGCTGGTTTTTCATTATAATTACATCTGAAGATGCTGAGATGTCTCGGCCTGACAGTCAGCAAAGCCCTTACGTGGTTTTCATCTGGCAGGAGGAAGAATCTGTCTCATGACGTGCTTATTTTGTCTTCCTGTCAAACCTCTCAGACAACAACATGTCACATAAGCAGCCCAGTTGGAGCTCTTACTTATATGAATCTCTTTTTACTTTTTAGTCACAATTAGCACAGCAGATTTACATTAACAATAAAACATTTTTTAACTAGAGTCAGCTAAACTAGGTTTCTCGACCCCCAGAGGACATAAACTTGGGATACACTGAACAAATCGCCCTCTGCACATACTGTAGCTGTCCATACACTAACTTGGGTTACTCGGTGAGCCCCATGATAACAGTGTGACTGTGCTTGATGGTCAAATGATGTCATTGTTCCTAGTTCACCTGGAGCTATGGTTGATGTTGTGAGAACATTTCATGTGATCCATCGGCAGTATAGAAAGGCTTTCATATCAGTGCCACAGAAGGAGCTGTGTGTGAGGCTCAGAGTCTGTCTGTCTGATGGTCCCACCACTGCTGCACGTACATTAGTCATTACGGTATTGTTAATGAAAACGTCAGACACTAGATCTCAGAATTTAACCTGGACCAGGAGCAAATCAGTAACATAATTATCATCACCCACCTCTCCAAAAAAGTGAGCAAAGATTTCTTTCAACCTAGCTAGCTTCTGTAAAAATGCACTGTGATAAAAGGATTTGAAGTCAAACTAGTGCAAATGTGTGTAGGGCTGCAGCTAATTATTATTTTCATTATTGATTAATCTGCAGATTATTTTCTTGATTAATCATTTGGTCAGAAACTTTGTGAAAAAAGCCCTTTGTAAGTTCCCAGAGCCCAAGGTGACATCTTCACATCTTGTTTTGTCCAAAACCCAAATATTTTCACTTTATAATGATATGAAATAGAGTAAAGCTGCAAATCCTCACATTTGAGAAGCTAAAACCAGAGAATATTTGGTATTTTTGCTAGAAAAGAATACTTTAACATAATTGATTATCAAAATAGTTGTAGATTAATTGTGTGTCGATCGATAATCAATTATTTCAGGCCTAAATGTGTGTTTCGGAAAAACATTATGTGCATAGCTGTCCAGTCGTTTCAGGTCACCACATTGAGCTTAGCTTGAGTGGGATTTACCCGACTACAGGTATGGACTCATGAACCTCCTTTGAGAACCAGAACTGCAATGTTACACTTTCCGATAAAGATTTTTTTTTTTTACCTGCCTAGTGACTTCTTATTAAAATCTATTGCCTACGGTTTTCATAACACACTTCGAATCTAAAAGGTAATTTGTTCAAGATCTATTTTCAAAGCAAAACAGTCTCAGTAAATATAAAACACTCCCTGAATTAGCGACAATATCCTAATTCTTTGATTGTTATGAAGTATTTACCAATTATATCTTATTTATAGACTGCATTATGAAATTAATGATGCAACACATTAAACAGTCTCTTCAATAAATCCTGCACTAAATGCTGGATTTCCTTCTTTTTCCTCAAGTGTCCCATACTGTCGTCATCAGATCTAATCATTACATCCCAGTAAGCACTGATTTCATAATTTGCAGGTTAAAAGACGTTTAGTTGCCTATGTTAAAAAAGGGCTAAATTTGGTCAAGGTTACAAATAACCATTGTTTTAAAGGAATCAAAGTGACTACATTTCATTGTGTAGCAGGTTGCAGCCATTTATATGATGTTAAAACAATGGGAATACTTAATTTAGATGATTTTTAAACAAGTTTTAAACTAGACACTTGGACATCTTGTAAGCTGCAAACGACCAAAACACGTTTATTGGGCTGCTCAGATTTGTCTGTCTGGATGGTCAGTTGACAGTTTGGGATATCTTTTCACACTGTATATCCAAATATTCTTTATATTTACACCAATATATTTTTATTGAAAAATATGATTTTTGCAAACTAGTCTGCTCTTTATTCCAGTCCTTACACAACAACTGCAGTTCTTCCCAATTGGAAAACAGCCTTATGGATTGTTCCACATATATTTTCTCCAGGGTCAATAGCAGAATCTGACCCATTTGTCTTCTCAGATCAGCTGTTTATGCCAAACAACTGTAAAGAATAGAAGGTCTGCAAGGTCAAGAAACCAAATTAGTCAAACTCAAATCTGGAATTATCTTAAAGGTTGGGTTCATATTTTTTCATGTCTGTTTTAAAACAATACTGACATGCCCATATGCACAGTGAAATATTTTTTTTGTTTGCTGTAATTGTTTCTCGTGTTCACACCGGCTAAAAAAGGAATTTCAATGTAAGTGATGGAGGACACATTCACAGCCAAAGGTAAAATGAGGCTTCAGCAGTCTGAGCTGGACAAATCAAGAGGATATCTTTCAAAGTTACTGTTTTCAGTACATCATTCCCTTACTGTCCCTCTAATGTGGCTCAGGAAGCAACACTGTCCCTTGAAACACAAAGAGGGACTTCTGTACTAAAAGGTCTATAACTTTGGAAGATAGCTACTTGAGTTGTCTGTTTCAAAATGTGAACCTATCCTTTAATAGTGATGTAACGTCTACACTGGATTCAACAGGAGGCTAACTGCAGAAACAAGCTTTCAAAAGAAAGTACTTTTTAAACCTCATGCACAGAAAAAAATGTTTATTACTATAATCATTATTATTAAAATTAAACCACTCGTACAGATAATAGGATGCGGTATATAATTTATTCGAACAAACATGTCAAAGAGGTTAAAGATTAAATAGGCTTAACAACGCTGAAACAAAAGCATCACCGTCCTGCTCTTCTCTCCTTTTTTCCCCAAAACGCGCAGCCATTACAATGTCAGACTTTACTGAGAGAGAACCGCTGCAGCAGCAGCTGACGTTTGCGTGAGAGGAGTCGCCTGAAGTCCTTCAGAATCCAGCAACACTTTGAGAAATGTTCAAGCAAGTCACAGTCTCCAGTTCCCGAGGTACCAAAGACACTTAGTATCAGTACAGACACGCAGCGCACTCCAAGTACACTTATATACTAGGAGGTTTGCAGATGGGGAGGGGTCTGGCGCCCTATGAGAGTGAACAATCATGAGTTGTGAGCGCAATGTTTTGATGGAGAAGGAAATTTTAAGGATCTCCGTGCTGGACAAGTCGCATCCATAGGAAAGAAGAAGACTTGCGTCGAGTGTACGGGCAACACACCACAGCGAGGAGACGCACTTTTCACACGGACAAACGACAAACTCTCCAGACTACTGCGGTGTGTTAATTTGACTGTTGTTAGGGGGGCGCTTTGTGGATATTTGACAGTCAACGCGTTGATGGGTTCAACAACTGAACAAGTGCTCGGACGAAACGCTTGATTTTTTTTGGCTGTCGGGAAACGTGTGACGGCAACAGCTGATGCCGAGGCATCGCCCAAACCACAGAGAAAACTGATGAAACATTCTTACCAAGTTTGACAGTAGTAGTAAAGTATTGCTGCAGTAAAATCCATCAGGACAGCCTGTAAAGCAGTCAGTCATCATATAGAAGTCAGACATGGAAATGACCAACAGGTCCCTGCATAACCCCTCCATCCTTCATGTGGACTTGAGCCCGCTAAATGATTTTATGGAGGAGAACGAAACGAACTCCACCACCGGAGAGCGAAACTCGTTGGGCTGTGTGCAGATCCGCATCCCTCAGGAGCTCTTCTTGGCGCTGGGGCTCATCAGCCTGGTGGAGAACATCCTGGTGGTTATGGCCATCATCAAGAACCGCAACCTGCACTCGCCCATGTACTACTTTATCTGCTGCCTGGCCGTGTCCGATATGCTGGTCAGTGTCAGCAACGTGGTGGAGACCATATTCATGCTTCTCAATGACCACGGCCTGATGGACGTGCACCCTGGCATGCTGCGCCACCTGGACAACGTCATCGACGTGATGATCTGCAGCTCCGTGGTGTCCTCGCTCTCCTTTCTGTGCACCATCGCTGCGGATCGCTACATCACCATTTTTTACGCGCTGCGTTATCACAGCATCATGACCACGCAGCGCGCCGTCGCAATTATCGTGGTGGTGTGGCTGGCCAGCATCACCTCCAGCATCCTCTTCATCGTGTACCACACCGACAACGCTGTCATCGTGTGCCTCGTGACCTTCTTCTGCACCACCCTGGTGTTTAATGCCGTGCTGTACCTGCACATGTTCGTCCTGGCGCACGTGCATTCCCGGCGAATCGTGGCTTTCCACAAAAGCAGGCGCCAGTCCACGAGCATGAAGGGAGCGATCACCCTCACCATCCTGCTCGGGGTGTTCACTTTATGCTGGGGCCCCTTCTTCCTCCACCTCATCCTCATCCTCACCTGCCCTACCAGCCCCTTCTGCAACTGTTTCTTCAGAAACTTTAACCTTTTCCTCATCCTCATCATCTGTAACTCGCTCATCGACCCGCTCATCTACGCCTACCGGAGCCAGGAGCTGCGTAAAACCCTGCAGGAGCTGGTTCTGTGTTGTTGGTGCTTCGGCGTGTGACACCGTGTGCATTTAGGAAGACAACGAGAGCACCAAGTTATCAACACAATCGGTTACCTCTTCTTCCTGGATCTACATTGTGTAAGAAGCTGAAGTAAGCCGTGACTGATGATTGAACTGGCAGATGATGCCCACGCGCGACACTGTACATGACAAAGACTGCATCTCTAATAAAGACTTTTGTACATCTCATCGTGAATTTTATGAATATTTCCACGCATGGCTTCAGTTTTATTTACGTGTTTATTTATTGTTGCGTTGCGCCACTCCAGGCCCCTGCACTGTGAAACATCTGGACATTTAATCCAGTAATGACTCTCTTAACTACGCGAGATCCTTAGATTGGAAACTCTCTTAGTTAAGAGAGTCAGTAGGTAACTGGACTAAATTATAGTAACGGACAAGCATTTTATTTGCCTCTTTTTGTTGGTCGAAATATGTGATGTCTTAACTCTGCTTATAAAAGCTATTGACACCTTTTAAGAAATCAAGGAATGAAACTGAAAACCTGCAGCTGAAATGTGTTAAATTATATCTCTGAGCTGAATTTCTTCCTTCATTAAATTAAAACTGAATGTTAGTGTATAACGTGCCTGCATGTTTTTTATTTCGGCTTGGTGATCCTTCTCATTAATGAACAAATGTCTCTGCATTATGCCAGAAGCTGGATCTATTTCTTAGGGAAGTCAACTAAACTCAACACTTGACACAACAAGCTTTGTCATGCAATATTTAAAGATAATGTGACGTGTTATAGGTAATTACTGTGTGAGGTCTGGTGTTTGATCATATTAACGCCGTCCATTTCCTACTGTTTTAAAATAATTGCCACATTTGCGCATCTCATCTTCTTCAATAAAGAGAAGCATTAATTCTAATGAAAATAACGCTTACTTCATCTGAAACAGATAACAGTTGTTCATTTAGCAATGATTTAGCCGGGATAATTTGTTCAAGCATGGTGCAAGAAGAGCAGGATGTGAAATATGAGAGAAAAGTGTTGTGGCTGGTCTTCAAACGATTTGAAGCATCTTAAAAAAACACTTTGGTGGCGTTGTGTGTGAATTACTCCCCCAAAAATAAATGTCCGGGTGACTGAAGGAAAAAAAAGATGTTAGGCAAAATCACATGAAAGGCCTGGCTTGGTGGCAGGCCTGATGATGCCCAGGGCATAAGAGGGTTTATGAAAGAAGGCATATCAAAGTTATATTTCTGGAAGATTGTGTGGTTCTCTGAAATGTGCAAAAACAGATTTGGAGTCTGATTTGTTATGTAGGTCAAAGAAATGAGACATTTGTGCCTAATGGCATGTGGTGAAGTTTTTGTTTTTTTAACACTATTAGACCAATTAATACTTTTTTTGTCAATGTAACAGGCGAAGATGCTAAACTCCAGCAAATAAGACTGGGACAAATGAAAGGAAAAACCTAAATAAAAGAGCTCTGGAAATTAAGCTTACTATTTTATTTGACTTATTCTGTGATATCCTCTTTATTGATCCTAAGGATTTGTTGAAAATAGGACCTACATTTTAGACTCTAACTGAAGTGCAGTCATATCTGCCGTGGAGTGTAGGATCCTGTCTTCTCATACACAGTTCTGGGTATGAATGCTTTGTGACCGTTGTTTCCAAATTAAGGGAAAAAGACTCACAGATCCCATGATCAGCCTGTCTGCCAAGACAAAAATAATTCAATTTTACTGGTTAGATGTAGTGTGAAATGTGCATGCTAATATTGACAATAATGTAGACTGTTGTACACTGTAGTAATTGAATATTGCTTGCCATAGTATTTACTGTTGAGTAATATATGATTTACACACTGTTTTCACAGAATTACGTTCTTGATATTGTGTCAATTTTGTATTGATTTTGACTTATAACTCACATCACGTTTTTGTAGTTGTAGTAGCATTTTTATTGGTATTTTTGTTTTAATACCATAACTTTATTATCTGTATTTTTTGCTTTTGGTGTGGGAGTTGTTACAGAGGATTGTGAATGTACAGTATGGCTGTCTGGTATCTGCTATATAAATCTTTGAAAATAACCTCTTAAAGGTAATGAATGTGGTACTCAGTGCTTCGGTATATCCTCTAAAGTAATTCAACGCATATTGTAAATGCCATGAGTATAGCTAAAAAAAACTGCAGCATGCATCCCATGTTAACTTGAAACTGAGCAAAACAGGACTATGCTGTACAGTTATTTTATAGAAGGAACGTGTTATATGTAATCCTTGAAATTGTTTACATGATATCTATTTGTCTCAAATAAAGAGACCAAAACAACAAGAGCTTGTGGTAAATAACAGCAGCATTATTATTGATCACCCCTCCAAAATATTTTCCATGATTGTTCCTCTTGTTATAGTATGCTCAGTTAGCAGGTTGTTTTAATTTGGAGACCACATATCCAAACCACAGGCTTCATTCATGTGCACGCTAACAAGACAAGAGTCTGCAATTTCTCTAAGAAATGGCTGTGCAGTTAGCACCATCGGATGTGTCAGAGGTGCCAAATAAGGAGATAGACACATTAACACATTATGGCTGCTGTTCATAGTTTCAGATGTTAAAGTCTCGAGTCATCACACTCTATAATCTCTGCAGTATCTCAGGATTATCTGACGCAATATCTGCAGATGATAAACCAAGACAGAAGACATCAATTTAACTACACGTCCTTGAACTTTAACATGTTTACATTCACCATTAACACTTTTTTCTGCTTCATAGAAAAAAAAGTGCAATACAACATTTACTCTCAGCAGACAGAAGGGCCATTGATATATAACAGAGACGTTTTTGAAATGCTCCATTTTTAAACTCATGATCAACTTCAGTTGCTGTGCTGTAAATAACACCACTGAAGGGGATTTCCAACTGTAACAAATATAAATCCTCATCCTGTTCTCAAGGAAGAAATTAAAAAATCTTAATTGTTTTAAATAATTAATAAATTACTGGGTTCATTATAGTTCACCCACATGGTCATCATTGGGGGGAAAATTAATAACATTTCATCTCACAGTTTTTTAAGAGAGAACGGGCAAGAGAGCAAAACATTTAATAAAATTGTCATAAAAATGTGCCTGCAATATTTTTTAATTCTTGCTGACTTCTTGTGAATTTTTAATCATTCGATTTTTTCTTTTAATTATTTTACTGTTTGTTTTATTACAATAATTGTATTACTTGTATTTGGAATTTTTTGGCATAGCTTTTGCCCTTTCAGAGGATTATGAACGGGATTAAAAATGAAACCAAAAATGTATCAGGAAACCTTCAGTGTGATAATTGGTGATCTGGTGGTCTGTAAAAATAATTGGTCACCCTGACCAAATAATAATTTCTAGATGGTAGTTGCTGCAGGGAGTTTGCCCCATAGCTTTGAGTCGTTTGAATTTTTTGTAGGCCTTTGTCTGACTACGGAGCCCCGGAGGAGTCACTGACAAAAAACTAACTCATGCTCTCGATTTATTAATTCGTGCTCTCGATTTAAAATAGTTTTTAGCCTGAGACATCAGCTTTCAAGCTATGTCTCTCGCCGCCCGAACAAAGCCACTTTAAAGGAAACTACGCAGTAGCTGTATAGGTTAACTGCTGTCTCTGCACACAGGACAACGTCAGAACGGCAGGCAGTCAAACTCCGAGACACAATTTGTGTGGCTTTACTTGGCGGAGGCGCAGACACACACCTCTCCTAAATCACTCTACCTTTCATGTATGTTCAGTTCAGCCTCTTTCACTTTGCTCTACAAACATCATATTTGTGACAGGAAGCAGCCAAGTTTATTCTCATGAGCAGAATTGATCACATATTGCTACTGACGTTTCTACTCGGGACCAAGCCCAATACGCCCAAAAGCGGGGAAATTTGGACAGCGAATTGATGTAACGTTATGGCGAACTCATCGCTTTCGGTGTGTGAGATGGCATAGTGTGGATGTCTGATCCTTTTGATACATATGTTCTATCTCTCTGAGTATGCAACCCATAACCCTACTGAACATCTCATGCTGTGGTATTATTCTATTGGTCATATAAACTATACTTTGAAGAATATGTTATTTATGGCACTAGCAAGAGATAATGTTCCATTTGCAACTTCAATCACAACATATAAGAAATGTATCAAAATATGAAATATATCAATATCATTTAAGAAGCACACTGTCAATAGTTTTATCAGGATCACCGTAAATGAATGCATTAGCTTTTGTTTATGTTCAAGTCCAGTGTCCAGTACTCTTTATTATGAGGAGTACATTATTACATTATGATTATACCTTGTCACTGAGGTTTGAGTTTGTCTTAAGGCTATGACGGCATCACTCTCTGTGCAAACACGCTCTGACACTATACGGCAGTTTTGCCAAACTTGTTCTGCTATTATAAAAATGCTCAACAACCTTGAGTTTAGGACAATCATTGTGTTATACACACATAAATGTATGTCATATTGAAATCCTTTACAAACACTCTTAAAGACTTTCCATTATTGTTAATGAAGTTAATAACATAAAAAGTAAAAGGAAGCAGACATAGACATGCCACTTGACTGTAATTATCGTGGATTAGCCCAAAGGATGACCAAAGTGTGACTGTGTTATTTGCAGGGAGCAGCACGTTTACAGTTAGGGTTATGACTTCGTTTTTCATTTAGCCACACAAAGCAGCTCTGTTCACAGCAAAGAAAAATCTCCACAGCTGCCGTTCAAACAAAAAACACACTCAAGCTATAAGGATTCAAGGTTATTCATATGACCAGAAACCAAGGCTTCTGACCCTCAGGGATGTACACTAATAATATGTATATATATATATATATATATATATATATATATATATATATATATGTATGTGTGTATAAGAGTTCTTGGCTATACATTGATCCATTGATCTTTATCTGGTTTTAAGAGCTGTCTTTGTACTGTTTATGCACGGTAGTGGTAATTCCCCACATTTCTATACTCTGTAATGCTCTAAATATAAGCTCCAATGTGAACCCCACATGATCACAACTTCCAGGAACTATACCAAACTGTTGTAAAAGATAATGTTTGTCAGTATTTTTTAAATAAGTACTGACCACATTGGTGGTCACCACCATTGAATACTGTTATAGGAATCCTGTTCTCAAAAGAATGTCAGCTGCTGATGAGGCTATTTACACATTAAAACTAATATGCATGAAATTCCTTGCAGCACCACTTATTTTACTTTACATTATTTTAGTTATTTACTCATGTTCGACTGAAATGTTGCTGAAATATTTAAGTATTTTCATTAGCAAACCCCGTGTTAGAGGAGAGGTAATGAAGCCATTCATACCACAGGTCAATCTCTGGTTGATGTAGATCACATAAGCCGTGGCTCTGCACTCGCTGTTCCATAAACTCTAAAATATACCAGACCTAATATGAATACATTGCCTACACTGAGTTGTCAATTTTCACTTTATTTCAAGTGGCCATTGCAGTGTGTTTACATTGAAGATATATCATGGCAGAGAAACTGGTGTGATTTTATGGAATTTCCATAAAACAAACATACTGTATTTGCTGTATTGAGCTGATATGTATTGATGTTATATCTTACAAACAATTTAGGTCGGTAACATTGTCACCCAATTGATGCAACTGAGCAATAAGATGGCACTGTTGTTTCCTAACACCTACCTGCTTGAAAGCTTGAAAAGGCAAATATGCCTATAGAGTAACTCTCCTTTTATAGGACTTCCTTTCTTTGTTTGACCACCTTATGGAAGTTTAATCCTGACACTCTACTATCATGTTAAAGAGCCTCTAAGAATGAGAGGAGCAGGATATATGGTTTGTAGTGCTTAAAGTGGCTTAAAATATACAGTAGTAATCATTTAATAATTACTGTAACAATATAGTAATCCTATAGTTTTCCTAGTAATATGTGGTCTTCTTTTGATATAGAAGCTAAGCAATGTCAAACCTGTTTTGTTCCTGCCTAAACCCAACGTCATGGCTTACAAGATCCAGTTTGAATTGGAGGGAAATAATGCTTCCTTACCTTTCTTATTTCAGAGAGACTAAAAGCCACCCAAAATAATTGCAATGCTAAGGGCATTTGTAGAAACAGTTTCATTTTGATTAATGAGAAGATAATTTTCATTAGCAATTAGGCCAACTATATTCATCCTATTTGTTATACAAAAGGTTCAGAAAAGCACATGTTCCTTAAAGTCTGTGTAAAGCAATAATAATAAATATGTGTCCTGAGTTTGTCACACCACAGAATATTTACCACCCAGACAAATTTGAATGATTAAAAAATCGTCAAGTAAAAAAACAAGTTATCAAAATCTTGAAAAAATAAGCAGTATTCTCTGCTCTCAAACACTGGGGGCGTGTCCACTGAGGGCGCTGAAACCACACCCACGCACTCTCAACTGTCAAATAAAAATGGAGGCTCCCTCTAGCAGCTTAATTGGATTCACACAGCCATACAAGTTTGAGCCTCCAGAGCCAGAATCCAGTTAGCTACCCAAGAATCAACCTTGTCCCTCTCGGTCTGCAACTGAAATGTTGGTAATTTTTTTCCCTCCCTTTTATGAAAGTTAGCAAGTTAGCAATATGTAACTAGCATGGCTAGCATGAATAGCCAAATAAAGTTAGGCTATCAATAAATGACAGAATAAAACATATTTTGCCACTTTAGCAGATTTTTGTATTATTATTATTTGTCTGTCACAGATCAAACTAACAGCCTTCATGGTTTTAGTTATGTTGCATATTAAGTATGAACGTTATGTGAATAAAATGCTATTTATAGTAACCAGATCATAACCCAGTTTCACACATATGGAAGATTTTGGACTAACGTGTAAGACGATGCTCTCCACCACCAATTATATATTCCTCGATACAAGGTGCCTGAAAATGTGATTAAAACTAAAAACTGTGACAAATTAACACTTAAAAGACAATCTGATCACACCTATCAATAGGTATCAATAGTGTACACTGAAATTTTTAAGTATGCTGACTGACTGTGATTAGAGCGATTTCCCTATACCGCCTAAAGCTAAAGAAGGACATTTAAAAACAATTAATGACATTTATCCCTGCAGTGAATTTTTACGACCTAGGTTCAATTTTAATTGTAATGAATGTGTATTTTGTAAAACAGAAATAGAAACAATTGAGCTTCTGATGTTCTCTTGTAATGTATCTAATTTATTTTGGGAGGATTTTCACAATTGGATATTGAGTAATAATTTGATTATGCCAGCCCTGACTTATAGTAATATTAGATTTGGTTTTATAATGGAGGACAGAAAATTGGAATTTTTATACAATAACTTGATAATACTCACCAAATATTTTTTACACAAATGTAAATTCTTAAAAATCACCACACATTTCACTACATTTTTGAAGGTGTCATTGCTTTATTTAGATTCACTGAAATTGATTAGATCTAGGAAAGCCATATTTCTATATGAATATTTGTCAGTTTTATCATTTAATTGGACCCCAGAAAGAGGACTGTAGCATAATCGTGCTACCGTGAGTTCCTCTTGACCCTGAGACACCACGCTGAGACCAGGGTTTCAGTGTATTTTTCTTTCTTTCTTTCTTTCTTTCTGTCCACACACTCTTTCTCGGCATCCGCCGTTCCTCCAACCGCCTCTCCTTCTCTCTTCCTCCTTGTGTCCAGCAAGCTACTTTATTTAAGGAGAGAATAATTAGTTAACCGGGTTCAGCTGTGCCAGTTATCTCTCCTTGATGCTGCTCACCTGAGCAACTCCCCCACCTCTCCCTCTGCAGCTGACAGCGACCCATACCCACCTCCACAAGGATGAAATAGATCTATTTTACATTTTATTTTTTTTATTTTTTTTTTACCTTTTTATGATTTTTGTACTTGTTAATTCTCATCTTGATTGTATTTGCTGAGTCTTAAAGGTGCTATTGATAACATCCAGCCATTAGATGACGCACCCCCCCATTCCAGTGGTTGCCAGTTAGTTGCACAACCTGCATGTTTCCTGGTCGAGTGGAGTGAGACTCAGACTCAGTCATATCAAGTGATGAATCTTTCGTGATAAAGTAATAAATTGATTTAGCAACATATAGCTATGAATTAGCTATATATTTAGGTTACTTTGTGCAGTGGCGTTTCATGTAACGTTATCTATGGTAATCTTGGATATGGCTAGCTAGCTTTAGGTAACCCCTTTTTCCCATCATTTAATAATTATAGGGGCCCTATATTACAACACTTACGGTAAAATGACATTTCAATCATCTTTACACTATAAGATATTAGGCTAATATTTACATTTTAATCCAATCAAAGAGAACAGTACATTGTAGGGATGCTATTAAAACCCACAGCACTGAACATTAGACAGTCAGCTACAGTAAAAGTTGACATTAGCTAGCGTTAGTGTTAGCGTAGTGTTGAGCTAACATTAGTCAAAGGGTTTTCTTGCTAAAAACAAATCTCATAGCGGATTATGAAAAAACAGCAGAACGCCACACAGCAACAATGGCTACAGGGAGAAAGGATGACTGTATCATCATGTAAGCATTTTCAGATTTTTATATTAACATGAGTACCGTAGCAGCTGAGCTCAACGCAGCTGGCTACATGGCTAGCTAGCCACAAGTCCCTCAGCAAAGTGTCTCATAATAGGGCTAACGTTAGACTGCTATATGAGATGACACCGTCAATAACAGTCACGTTCTCGGTCTAAACACTATAATGAGCAGATTTACAGTAGTTCTGAACTTTAATTTACCTTCGACATGACACATTGGTAATATATTGGGATCCCACATCCACTCCGTTCTTAAAGAAGAGTGACCGTCTTTTCATAAGGCTACCAGTCCGCCACTGGCCCGGACGGACCAGTGACCAATCAAGTTGCCCTGCATAAACTTGTACTGGCCCCGGGCCATCAGTTATGTCGGACCCTGGCCCACTTCTAAATCCCCTCTGATACGCATCTTCGTTATAACGTTACATTGTTTGAGGGAACTATAACGTTAGGTAACTGGACGCAACCATCACTAATGCTAACGTAGCTCCTCAGAGATTGAAGCTGTTATTTTTCTAATTTTGACAATCTAAGCGGTGATAACACATTAGTTAAGGTTTTCAGGACTATGGCTGTCTGTAGATGTTGTTTATTTTGTTTATATATGCAGAACTGTAATTGTATGGGTTATTGTGATGATTAAGCTAAGATAGCTAAAATGTGCTAACGCCAGTGTCCATTTTTTACCAACTGGCAACTATACCACGTGATACCAACGTTGTTATACTATTGGCTTACAAGCCTTGTTATAAGCAGGAACCAAACGTCAGACATCCCACACAGAGCTAAACAAAACATTCATTTTGGACCCGTCAAAACCTTTACAATGATTCATGCACAATCATAATATTTTTTTTTAGGAAAAAAAAGTGATACTTTTATTCCCCACCTTTCTAAAAGCTCTGTGATGAAAATTTTTGTAAATGTTCGTCTACATAAAAATGTTATCAATATAACCTTTAAAGGAAAGAAAAGTCCTACCATGACATGTAGCCTACACTTTGAAGGTGATGTTTTTTCATATCTGAAAAGGAAAGAGACCGAACGTAATGTAAGTATATTTTCAAAGTAAAAGCATCAAACATTACCCCCATATAAGCTAATTTGGCTTAATATGCCACGTTTAGACAAGAGACAGAAGCATTATGTTTTTATTCAATGTCTTTATTAGCATTATGGTTTTGTCTTTATTAAGTACAGGTAGCTTATCAAAAGCATTCTTAATTACCTCACGTTATCACACAATACAATTGCATCGCAGCCATGAAGGGTTTTATTTCGAAAATACTAACCGGAAAATTAGTTTTTAACAATAGATGACTTGACGCTTTTTGCCTTATGATGTTGCTGATGACAGAGACAAAACAACACAGGGAGAACTGTACATATTAACTTCACTCGTCGACTATAGAGTATATTTGACAACTGCCGATTCCTCGATGATAAATAAGGTCAACAACGGGGTAAGCTTCCGACTAGACCGACCCGTTAAATTCGCTAACATAAGCATCAAAACAGATGATTGGTTTGTTTTGAAAGCTCGTTAGCTAGCTAACGTTAGCCTACTGTTGACATCTGTGTATTGATGTTGATGTGCCGTTTTTATACTAGTGGCATAGCTGTGATTAATTATATTCAATATCCTACATGTTTAGCAGTGATACTCGAAGCATAATCAAGGCTACCGCTTTATAGAGGAGGACTGTCAACAGCAGAGCTGATTGATTATAATTGGTGAGGTGAGGCTTCAAACTGTGTTTATAACGTTTCTCAGGCTTTGCAGTGTTTTCTTGCGTGACCCCATGTGCTGAGCTCGATGGTAAAATGTATGATGAAAATGTTATAAATAGCTAATTCTGTATTTGGATCATTCTTTAGAAATGACTTCCTGTTAACCAGCTTTGCAGCCTGCTAGGCGACCGTTTTGTTATTGTCTGTTTGAATAGAGCACATTGATTTTCATAGAAGTGCTGTGGTTTTAATGTCTATGCCATTTTAATTGACACGCATCCTCAAAACACTAGCATACCGGTAATGTTAGTCACATAGTTTTTATTTTATGAACCACAGCCTTTTGGGAACTCATAGCAAGTTGAAGGTGAGGTATTCACTTATGTTGAGGTTTCCTTTTAGCTACTTCAGACCATTTTCCATTGATAACGCTTTAAGAAACCTCCATTCCTTTTTGTGGTTATAAAAAACAGTTCATGTTTTGGTCATGCTATTTTTGTTTATAAAATAGCTGTGGACCAGTTTCTAAACCTCTTGCCATGGCAATACATTATTCAATTTGAGCATTTGTAGTTAAAAAAAAAAAAAAAAAGAGGTGTCTGTGTCAAAGTCAATTTACTAGTCAAAAGGAGTACTACTCAGTCTGTGAAAATAGTTGTATAATATCTTCTGTGGTGCTGGATTAGCTTTAACAAAAAGTCTGTATTATAACCAGGTTTAAAGATGTGCATGCAGACACATTAGCTATCTGGCTTTTATTAAAAGACGACCATGATCCTCTTTCCTGCTTCAATTCATAAACACGAGAAGAGAAATTTACCAGTGTGACTAATATAATTTGTCTTCCTTAGATGTAGCCGATGAAATGGAGTATGATGAGAGACTTGCACTTTTCCGCCAAACCCGCCTCAATCCCTTCGATCGTGGAGAGGAAGACGATGGTCACCAAGAAGGCAAGACGCCCCCACAGCACGGTAAAGTTTGCAGACGTTCTTCACAGACAAATCATGACACAGCCATCTCAAGTGTCAAATATGACCCCACTTTAAGGTCACTTTCACACCTGTAGTTCAGTTAAAGGAAAAACAATATTGTTGCCTTTAGGTTGGACGCTGTTTCATGTATACTTTAACTTACGAATGAACCAAGAGGTGTAAACGTGACGTCATATATGGACATCATTTATTGGACCTCATTCATTGGACAGTTTTGGGGACTGTTGTCCTACATCATTAGCGCTATACCCACGTGGAAAAATTAAAAAAAGTTTATTCTGGTGACTGACAGCAACTCATACAGCACTTCACCGCACCTTATAGATTTATTTATTTTATCTGGTGGTCACAAAGACCCCATGAAGAAAAAGCTGTTTAAAAGCATTATTAGTCGAGACTGCAACTGGACCTGATATGTCATATGCTATATTTCACTATAGGGAACTGCCAAAATACATGGACTATGACCCAAGCACAACACAACTCTGTTTTACCCCCTGTTGCACCTTCCGATGTATCAGGGAAAATCCCAGAAATTAAATGCTGACGTGTATAAGTGCAGCCATTAAAATTGTGAGGATGAGAAATTAACATCTTTCAGCTCCTATCGTGATGATGAAAATTTTGACTTTATATCTCATCTACTTTGGCAGACATCCAGCCATTGTTTCAATATTCTGTTACGCTTTGAAAACATGTCTGGTTTAGTAGACTGTGAAAAAACACAAATTAATTTGGGATTTTATTAGCTATTTTAAAAATAAAAAATGTTCACTGCCTGTGGTCTGTCATGAGGAGGATAAAATACTCAGCTCTCCTTGAGTCGTCCACTGTAGGAACATAAAGATAAAGTTCAACTATTTTAATGATCTATGGGTAGAAAGGGAGTGTAGTAATCTGCCTAATTTACAGATTTTCTTGATATTACTAAACAGGTAGGTGCTGCAGTGGGAAGTGTTTTCGGAGATCACGGTTTCTGCATTTCTAAATGTCACTTGCAGATGTAAACTTACAGTGGGGCTACTTGGTGCTTATATTATGTCACTATGGCTCACTCACTGTATGTAGTGACTCCCTCGTGAAACTGATTTTGACAAATTATTTCCTTCAAATATTTACACAGGTTAAACAGTTTTCATCTAGTCTTGAACAGATCCTAATAACATAAAGAACAAGCACACTAGACTCTTGTGAGTAACTCTAAGCTTATAGAAAAGGAAGTTGGAACTACTGTAGCTCAACCAGAGGAAACGAAAAGTAAAAATGTAAGCAGTACTTTAGTAACACTTCCTGTATTTTAGGATTTGGGACGTTTTTGTTGGATTACAATCATTTTGACAGGCAAGCCTTACACTGTTAGCTAAGCTGATTTCACTGCTGTCATCTGTGTTTTCCTGCTTCGTTGTCCTCTCTTCTTGTCTGGTGCTGAGAAGCGGAGTTCACTCAACATGTTTTGTTCTGAGGTGTATGCAGGTAACAGCCGCATTTGTCTGCACCTTTTCAGTAAGATGGAGAGTAAGTTTGTTTACCATGTATCATTTGAAAGATTATAAATGTAAGGCCTGTTTGTCTTTTCAAATTTTGTTTCATTTCCTCCCTCATTTTTAGATTCCTCAGTCCAGTTTTGCTAGATTTTTGCATTTTTTAATGTTCCAAATCAAAATATCAGTCAGCATACTTGTTAAAATTATTATTATTACTATTATTTATTGCTGAATACAATTGTGGCTAGCTAACCATCTAGCCAGCTGCGTTGAACTCAGTAGCTACGGTACTCACGTTAATGTAAAAATCTGAAATACTGATCAGTATCAGTATGATATGATCATACAATCAAAATTCAAATTTTCTGTCTTCCATTATAAAACCAAATCTAATATTACTATAAGTCAGGGCTGGCATAGTCAAATTATTACTCAATATCCAATTGTGAAAATCCTCCCAAAATAAATTAGATACATTACAAGAGAACATCAGAAGCTCAATTGTTTCTATTTCTGTTTTACAAAATACACATTCATTACAATTAAAATTGAACCTAGGTCGTGATCAGATTGTATTTGACATACTACAGACTTGGGTTGACCATGTACTGTACATTGCATTGCCATTTTTGGTGTTTCCCCTTTTCCCTTTAAAATATTTTCATATAGACAAACAAAACCTCAATGTACTTGCCAAAAAAAATGGATGCTGGTCAAACTTTCTGTTTGGGAAAGTGTTGCATTAAGCTGTACAGGTGATTTTGTCCTCTTAGTACAATGCACATAATTCAGTGTTCCCCAGTTATTCCCAGTTTTGTGTTATCTTGTTGTAAATTCAGCCTCTAAGTTGGACTTATCAATATTTTTTATATTAACCATGGATAATACATCCATGTGCCCTGTCCAGCACCAAACGGCAGACAAAGTTAGCGACTAGCTGCTCATCATAGTGCATAGCATTTAGCAGCCAGATGTCTTGTGGAGCCTAGAACAGAGCTAAGAGAATGAATACTGGACTTAATTTGTCAGGTGGACAGAAACATGTCTCCAGATGAATGCTAATGTTGCTCTGTGTCTCCTGGATATGTAAATAGGCTTTAGTTTGCTAACATGTTCGCCATAACAACTGTATAAGGTGATAAATCAGATGTTGTGTTTCAGCTTGTTCTGCTTCCCCCAAGAGACCAAAAATATAAAATCTATGAATCCAGCTCTAAGCAGCTAATATGGTCGCATACATCAGAAAGCACATGCTCACCCCTATTTAGCAACAACTCTATGCATCTCCTAAAAACATTATATTGAATGAATGATGAAGTATTATGTTCATCATATAATGATATTATGGTTATATTAACTCTAACTAATCTATTTATGAGCACAAACAAAGCTGTTGTAATTTCCCTTACTGTATTGCCAGTGGTTAAAGTCATGTGACTAATGAGGATCAGAATCATTTCACATTTGTCAGGACTTTGCTAGACCAACGATCATAGCACACATACAGTCATACTCTACATGTACAGTACCACAGATGAAACACATTTTTGTACAAAAATAGTTGATAGTAGCAGCAGTAGTTGTCCAAATATAGAAGAAGAATGTTAGCACTAGATTTAATTGATTTAGAAGCATACCACATGAATGGTTACGCAACAGATTGATTGTTGCTCAAGTGATCAGCACTTCAAAGTTCATTCAGTTTGGTGAGCAGCAGGTTTAAGACAGTAGGAGTGGAATGGTTACACATTACCAGAACTGATAAGACAGTTACCTGTGATTCCTACAGTTGTCTAATTTGAACTTTGAGCCTCTTGAGACTTCTTGTGCAGTGAGTCAGAGTGTAGGTATTGTCTTGAGTGACCAGTCATGTGTGTGAAATTAGCATGCAGGACTGAGTGCACTTACCAGACCATATTGTGTATGCTTACAAGAAGAACAGTGCTTTATGCCTCGTTGCCCTCTTTTCAGAAGCAAGGCCTGAGATGTTCTCTGGGACCAGAACCCACAGTTCAGATCGGACCATGGACCTTGGTTTAGCTGAGGACCACTTCTCAAGGCCTATGGTAAGTAAAGCATTGTTTCTGCTGTCTGCCTCAACTCAACACTAAATGAAACTGGTTCATATTGTTAAACTGAGAGTGCTTACATACAGAACTTCCTATTCTATTTACTGTATGTTGAGACATGCTTTTGCTCTTGTTTGCCTGTGACAGGGTTCGTTTGTGGCGTCCGACATTGAACAGCTGAAAGTGGCCATAGAGGAGTGTAAAAAGATGATCTTGGAGCTGCCAGAACACTCGGAGAGACAGAAGGACACTGTAGTGAAACTTATTCACCTTCGTCTCAAACTGCAGGAGCTTAAGGTTGGAAATGAGTAGTGAATGGAGAAGTGGATAACCTAATATTGTAGTTGTTGGTGTTGGCTCAGTGGGACAGTCAGTAAAAGAAATTCACAATTGACTAATTTCACTTGCATGTTTTCGATTTTGTGGAATGCACAGCTGTACACATATGTTTGCAGATGGAAATGTATTATCTAAAGTATGCATTTTTACTGTATTTCTGGAGAGGCATTTTTGGAAACTAATGCTGCATTCAAGTGCGTTTGGAAAATATAGAATTTAAGGGTTAAGAATAACCTAATGGGTGCAGTAGTTATAATAGGAAGAACTTTAAATTATATTGTAGTTGCAGGCCTGTAGCTGAGACATAATGCTTGAGATCAGTGTCAGAGAGGTAATCAGGAAGATCATAAGAAAATCTTCTTGGCCTACTGTGTGCCAACAATACATTTCAAATAAAGGCTTTCTTCAGCTTTCATTGTATCACATTGCCCTGAATAAGATAAATGAGAGCAAGCATTGCGGACATTCATGGAGACTGAGGTGATAAATAAGTTTGGGGAGATCAGCAACTTCCTGCAAAAACTCCTCATGTTTCAAATAGCACAGTTTCTGTTTCCTGAGATTTTCTTTAAATTACAGAAAGTACAGTATTACTTACAGTCTAGTTTCTTGCAGGACACTCAAATAAACAAATCCAGTTGGGATTTGAATGCATTTTATAGAAAAGAGAATGTTAGTTGATTTTCTGTGTCATTTTTTGTGTGTGTGTTTTACTGATATTGTGTCATTTTGAACCATATCCTGTGAAGCAGCTGAATACTACAGGGAATTTTTACAGAGCACTTTATTTTATATAATAATGCAGCTGAATATTGAATTGCCATCTGATGCAAGTTGAACAGACAAGCTCTGTCTAGGGAATAGAAATTTGTCTATGATGCTTCAGGGAGGATCATACAGCGAGAACAGAAGGACTATTAAAATGCGCCAAAATAAATACGTGCAAATGTTTGCATATGTTTTTATTTATTTCACTGGGTTTGTATCAAATAACAATTTTTAGGCAAAATACACATGTTAACACCCATGGTATAATATGAAACTCTAATGTAGTCTAGGAGGTGGTGTGAATGTCTCATTGTACACAAGTTAGTATTGTGCACATATTTTGCTGTAATCAATGTCTTACAGCTGTACATGAACTGTGTTGCTGCTTTGTTGGATGCCTTTGTGAATTGTTTTGTCCCTTAAAAGGACCCCGAGGAGGATGAGCCTAATCTGAGAACCCTACTGGAGCACCGCTTTTCCAAGGAAAAGAGCAAGAGTGTGAAACAGACCTGTGACAAGTGTAGCACTATCATCTGGGGCCTTATCCAGACTTGGTATACGTGCACAGGTGAGACACACTATACAGTGTATCAGTCTGATACAGCGTTGTGGAGATATTTTAGTAGCAAAATTGTCCATCCCATTGTGCATGGAATAGGATGTTTAAGATTGTTCAAAATTCAGACCTCCATGCAAGATCTGTTAACCAGCCATTCATATCAAACCCATTGCGTATAGTGGTAATGCCATTACACAATAAAAAATTTGTCCCTTTCTTGTTTCAGGTTGCTATTATCGTTGCCATAGTAAGTGTATGAACATGATCACCAAGCCCTGTGTCAGGTCAAAGGTCAGCCACCAGTCTGAGTACGAGCTCAGCATCTGCCCTGAGATAGGACTAGACCGGCAAGACTACCGTTGTGCAGAATGTCGCACTCCTATTTCACTGAGTGAGTACAAATTTACTGTGTTGGTTTATGTTTGGCATGTTGAAATAGAGAAACAGAGGATCTAAAAGCAATATGTAGGCTGATTTGGCCAAACTTAAATTTGCTTGATAGGCATGTGCACACAGTTGTAAATGAGGTTACTTTACAGCCATCCAGAACTTGCTAACTAGAAATTACTGAGCTACAAAAATTGAGTGTGCACATATTTGACATGGAACATAATTTTTAGGACATATTTATTCTCTCCCACATATCTAAATACTTCATATTTAAAGGTGGGGTATGCAATTCTGGAGAAATCCAATACCATGTCAAATACCATTATTTAGAGCGAACAACGACACAGCAAGTAATGTAACTAATTATAGCTAAGTTGTGGGTTAGCAAACTGCCCCTATAGTTGCTGCTGCAAAGCTGCGAAGCTAACAGCCAGAGAGTACGAGGTGGTTTCCCAGAGCCAGCAAACCAGCTCCAGACAGCAATACTCACAACTCTCCTGCTACTATAGCTAACATCACAACAACAGCAGATCTTGGCAAACTAGAATGTAAGTTGAATGTCCGCGGACAAGTCATTTAACCTTACCTGAGACACAAATCATGGCTGGAATGGCTGGAATAGTGTTGTGTGACTCGGTCCGAGCCACTTGGTCCCATTTACAGAGCCAGGGCTGTGTACTAACACCAGAGTTTTTTTCAGCACACACTGAATGGACAGCTAGCGGACCGTGAGAAGATATTCACTGAATTTGACAAAAAGACGTGTATTGGATTAGAATCACATACCCCACCTTTAATCAGGGTGTTTTAAAGTCATCTTGCTTTCCTTTGTTTCATAGTTTGACTGTACTGTGCCATATTTATCTTGTAGGGGGTGTGCCAAGTGAAGCCAGACAGTGTGACTACACAGGCCAATATTACTGCAGCACATGCCACTGGAATGACACAGCAATCGTCCCAGCTCGGGTCATCCACAATTGGGAGTTTGAGCCACGCAAGGTACCCTCAACAACAAAATACACTTAACATGTAAAAATATCCCTTCATCATTTATATATGAATCTATGAGACTTCTTGTCAAGTTATACCCCTTTCAAACAGGAGACGAGTGTATGATTTGTGTTTTCTTAACACAAAAAAAGCAGCATCGTCATTGAATGAGACTTATGTCAAACTGTATGTTATTCTTTGTTTGTCTCTGTTGAAAGAGACTCAAATCTGCAACTGTACTCTTAAAAATGTTACTGCGAAACATCAGAATTACACAGAATTATATTACAGAAGCATCAAATAAACTTAAGGGGGCACTCCACCAATTTTACATGTTAAAGAGTGCTGCACAGCCTGTGAAGGAACTTTGTCGAGTCCAAGAAAATGTCTCAAGGGGAGTCAGCTTAATGTTGTTTAAACATCAATAACATTAAATTACATTCCCATCTCTAATAGAAATGCCTGTTTATGAAAGCCAGTCAGCATCTGACCCACTTTCAAGTTCCACCCAGGTCAGGAGGAGGGTTGGGAATCCAGGTCAGATGATGCGCATTGACCTATTCAGGCTGTCCATCAATGCAGGTTTAACCTACATCACTGTGTTGGTATGAAAAGGATATTAGCGTGTTCATGTGGGCATATTCAGCCAGTCTGTGTTCTGACAGTGTGCCTGTTTCTCAGGTTTGTCGTTCCTCATTGCGCTACCTGGCCCTGATGCTGCCACGACCTGTGCTGAAGCTGAAAGAAATCAACCCGCTGCTATTCAACTTTGTGGAGGAACTGGTCGAGATCAGGGTGGGTAGCTTTTTTGGAGGCGCTAGTAAAGACCCTGCAAGAAATTGAAGCAAGAGTTTGAAGTAAAGATGTTCTCAGTGTAGATAAAATGAAATCCACAGTTCTAATTATCTTTGACAGCTGTGTTCTCAGTTTTAGCCTGGAATCCCATCTAAAATAATGTGACCATGACACCTTCATTATAGTTACTGTTCCAGTTGTTTTGACACCCAACCCATTCTAGCACTTTGTCACTATGTTTTGCGTCAGGTGCTATTATGCTGAAAATCAATTTTTGTCTGGAGTACTGCTAGCACAAGCAGTGAGATGGGAAATCAACTGCAACTCTGCATTAAGTGAGACTGACAGCAATGTGTGCGTGTGGTTTTCCTTTACAGAAACTCCGTCAAGATATTCTGTTGATGAAACCTTACTTTATTACCTGTAAGGAGGCCATGGAGGCTCGGCTATTACTACAGGTCAGAAACAGTTTATATTATCTATTCACCACAAATTTGCATTTGCATTTGACTTTGCATGGTGCAGTTAAAGCTTCATATACACTGGCATGATCACTGGTATGTGACCACTAAGTAATATGTTACAACAGCACCACCATGTGGTGGACATGGAGTGTTTGGGCTGATGTAAAATTGAGACACTGTATATGATATTAATCTATACAAATACTGTAAACTTGACTATTCTTGGTAAACATTCAGCATCAGCTCAAATACTTCTTATAATTTGTCCTCCTAGTATTTCAGAACTTGGCTACGTGTGCATTGATATTTGTGACACTACTAAAAAGGATTTCCAACAGACAAAAAATATATGTAATATGTGCTCATAAAAGTTTGTTTTTGTCCATATTTTAGTGTTTGTTGGCTAGTATGATCTCATGAAATTATTTAATATGTTTTCCCTCAGCAAGGTTGGTGGTCGCAGGTTGCATACATTTCACGATGCAATAACACATTTTCATAAATAGTTTTCTTTTGTATTTGTGTTTGTGTTTCCCAGCTACAAGATCGGCAGCACTTTGTGGAGAACGATGACATGTACTCACTTCAAGATTTGATTGACATCTCCAGTGGCAGACTCAGCTGCTCCCTCACAGAGATCCACACCACGTTTGCTAAGCACATCAAACTAGACTGTGAGGTGAGCTCATACATAAAGCACAAAGAACAATACTAATGACTTCTCTTTGTTAGCAAGCTTATTGCCTGTGTATACATCACACATAACTTAATCTTGTAGTATCCACAAATGTATTATTTGCAAAAGGAGCACAAAACATATAACCATCCTGAAACCCTGACTTTCTTTCCCATTTTGTGTGTGTATGTGTGTGTGTGTAGCGTTGTCAGGCCAAAGGATTTGTGTGTGAGTTGTGTAAAGAAGGAGACATCCTGTTCCCTTTTGACAGTCACACCTCAGTCTGCCACGAGTGCTCTGCTGTCTTCCACAGGTTAGTCACCACTAACCAGTCAGACTGAAAAATACAATAATAATTAACAATAATATGTGAAGAAAAATATAGCATTTCGGTAACGGGTACGAAATACTAAAGCCTCAGCACTGAAAAAGGTGTTTTTCCCTACTTTTGAATTGAGCTACTAGAAATCCTAAAGACGTCCAGTTATTCGGCCAATCTAGTCTAAAATCACCAGGTAACATACCTTCAAACTGTATACACAGAAATAAGAAAGGCATTATTGAGTTTGTCCCACTCAACATACTGTAGATAGCAAAACAGTACAATTGCCCAAACACTGAACTATCTCTTTAAAATGAAAAACAACACATTACCCAAATGGACACCATTAATATGATGTATTATATAACAAGAATTGTTGGTGTTTGTTATGTGTCTCTTTAGAGATTGTTACTATGACAACTCCACAACTTGTCCACGATGTGCCCGAATGACTGATCGCAAGCAGGACGAGGAGTCAGACGTGAAAGATGCATAACTCTGGAGAGGACCACCTGACATTACAGGATGTTGCACTTTGCCTTGTTGTGCTCTACTCGATCAAGAAGGTCTGATGGAAGACTAGCTTTTCGTCTTTGTCCACGATTTGTTTTGTGCATATGTTTTGAACTGTAGTGTATTTATCTTCCTGTACACTATGAAGCAGGGTACTTAGAAACCCATCTGGAAATTAATATATATATTTTTTTTAATCCAACTTTTTAATCCATACTGAAATTGGATCTACTGAACACTGTGTATGTGTGTGTCGCATTAGTGTGTGTGTCTGCTTGTATAAATGTACAGAATAAATGCCCTATAGAGAAAAGCCACCTCATCAGTAGGTGATTATGCATGCAGGAGTTGCATATTAACTGTTACAAGCCTCGGGTGCATTAACCTATACTGCCAACTTTGCTGAATAGTAAACTTTAAGATTGCCATATACACACCATCACCAAATCATATTAACTAGAAATTTGCCTTTCAGCTTCCATGTTTTTATTTTAGATACAAAAACATGCTCGAAAGTTAAGTGAATGACCTTGCACTGAGATGTCATTTCCAAGCATCAGTTTATTAGGTCATATAAGTTAGTATGATGCATAGTGTTTAATTAGTTTACAATAAGAAATGAATTAAATATATTAGACTATGTGATCATAACATCACTGTAACTTTCTTTTTTCCCCTTTTTACACATTTTCCATCACTTCCAACACTGTTCATATCTCAAGTACTGTCCCTAAAGCAGTCCATACTCCTCCTCCATTTGTGTTACATGCCTATTTTCCTTTCAGACTCATAATCTGTTGATCTGTTTAACATTTAATAAGATCTTAAAAAAATATTTCCAGGCCTTTAAATTTCTTTTCAGCATTCCATTTTTACCTTACAGTGTAGGCCTGCTTTGAGTTTATTAATTGAATAAAGAAATTATATGGCTTTCAGTTGTTTGAGAAAAGGTTGTGTATATACAATCATTAAAACCATATTTTGAAATATAAATACATATATTGGCAACAGATGTATAATCAAAGCATGCATTACCAGTACATTTTCTTTTAAGAATTGTTTAAATGAAAAAGAAAAGCAATATGGGAGTTAAATGTGTTTTCCTTTCATTCAAAACTGTGAACTCATTGTAGACAGTTTAATCTGTGTTTAATCTGGTTCAGTTTAGTGCAGTGTGTAGCAAATAGATGTGAATACTCATGAACATTGTGTGCCTAAGATTGTCACAGCTGTTATCCAAACGTCTTAACACACTTAACATCATGTTAATGGTTTCAGTCTTAATGTACCTATAGCACATTTTGTCCAGAGATGACAAAGATGTTAAGTAACACATTTAGTAATGTGTAAATGTTGACCTAAAGTATTTGTTTTAAAATAATGAGTTTTGGCTGTGTTATCTTTCAGCATGATGTACTGTATTTGTTGTTGGGTTTATTTTTTTCAAACTAATGGACATACATGGTGTTGGTAAAAGCCATGCCCTGTTGCAAAACATAGAGTAGTGCATGAATAAAGTAATAAAATGCATTAAAGCTGCAGTGTTGTGATCAAGTCAAGTTCAACTTTCATCTATTCAGGAATGAATTATGACATAGTGGGCCCCACTGGCACAGATGTGAAAACTCTCCCTTTTTTTTTTTTTTTTTTGCTAGCAGCAGCAAAGATATAATAAAAATAAATGTCACGCCCAATATTGGCAGCTACTTGGTGCCTATGACATCCTCTGTTTTGACAGCCATTTGACTTTCCAAGACAAATGTTGAGACATACTGTATATATACATGTGTACATGTGTAAGTTATATATTAAACATATTTTGTTTATTGATCATATGCTTTGTATGTAAAATCTAAAAGTTGGATGTAACTATAGCAGTCAGGTAAATGTAGTGGAGTAAAAACTGCTATATTTGTAACATTATGCAAAGTATAGTATGTCCGGTGGAACTGAACCCAAATTCAAATCCAATCATTATGTAATGTTAGAATTCAAAATACAAAATATATAGGTAACACGCAGTTGAAAACGATAGCACCATGATAAACAGGACTGCTGGTCTCGTACAGACTGCTGCATGAGTACAGAATGAACCCAGTGAACCCACCCTTAATATGGACGTGTCTTATAAAGTTGGTTCTTGAAAAAAACAAAAACATAGACTACAAAATGTGTTTCTCAATAGACTCAGACTAAACTGTGGATCACTTTTCATTGCTTTGACACAAAATGCATTCAATGACCACAGCTTTCAAAATTCATGAACTGTTTCGGTCTCGCTCAAACTCAGCCACCACCAAATCTGTGTATTTACAGTCCATTTTGCACATTCACATACTATTGTAAAAAAACAATAACATAACACAAAAATACTGTAAATTAGACTGCAATTTCTTACATTCTGCTACATCTACATAACGCCTAATTTCCACCACTGAGCGCCTGTTTTGATCCTTTATGACCTCTATGAAAGACTTGTGCCAGGTAAGGAAAGGGGACAAGTGAGAATCCAGAACACTTTGTAATTGCATGGGACGATGTGGCGTTTCACCTTTCTCCTCCAGTCACAATGGTTTACAGTCCATCCCAGGATGGTGTCACTTTTCCTTCCACCTTTCTCTCCATTCCTGGAAGGGATGGATCAGACATGCAAAAGCATTCTTTCCCCAAGAAACACACTGTAAATGCTTTAGCTTGTAGACCTTAGGGGTTCCGCCTAGACACGATTTAAGCCCCAAATTGTGAAAGAAAATTCTGCCTTTCGGACTAAATTCATGGCAAAAATGCCCCACATCTGAAACCTCACACTGCTAGTTTGTAATCGAAATCTCGCGAGAGATTTGGAGGGTGGTTGATGGCATCGGGTGCACGGTACTTCTTGATGGCCCGGTATCAATCCAGCGAAGCGCAGAGAAAGTAGCTGACACGATGGGGATGCTCTCTGTGAGCGTCGGGCACTTTCGGAACCGGGTTCGGACGGTTCGGATGTGGAGCCGAGACTTATACACAATTTCAGCTACTTTTCGGAACAGCGGCGCGCTCGTCTCGGTACGGTGACATTGTTTTTGTTCTTCTTCTTATGTAAACTTGCTACTGTTTGATATTAACTGTAGCCTACGTGACCAGGAATGGCAACTTCAATGGCCAACTTTATTGCTAAATAACGTTACGCCGTATGACATCGACTACGGCCCTCTCAAAATAGATGAACGCAAACGTGTTCTTTAACAACAGCTAGCCTACTTGCAGATGCGTTGGATAACAGCGGTTGCAGGAGCTGGAGCCTGGTGTATTTCAGGGCTGTCGTGGGAAAGAACACAGTGTTCCTCCGTGCAGGCAGCAGACCCCCCAAAAAGCTCCAAACAAACAAACTGCAGCACTGTTTATGTAGCTTTCCTCAGTTGTTTCTACTCTCACGATATTTACGTTTGATCATGTTTAGTTTATAAGTTGGTTTCCTCAGGTTCGTAATGTTTAGTTTGAGGGGGACGTGTCTCGGTCACTGTGTTCATTCATTCAGTTGCATTTACTTTTTTGCGAAATTGGTTCAGCAAATGTTAGCAGACATGCAAATAAGTTATCGAATACAAAACTCCCTTGTGTGCGGGAGTTTCTCAGTGATAAAATAAGTAATGTAATGATGTAATGGAGGTTCACTGGCTGGGATGAGGTATCAGGTAACAGTTTGCTGACTTGCTTCAGTGGACTTTCTGCTTTTTTATTGAAGCAGAATAATCAAACCAGAGAAACTTTATCGACTTATCGAGGTCAGCAAAAATGATCGAGGTTATGTCCATATATCCTACGATAATGCCTGTTGTGTTTACTTCTACTTCTGTGTGTCTGTTACACGTGTATATTTGGATAAGAATGGCACCAACATGATGTGGAATAAACAGCAGGGCTTTCCTTGCAAAGTAAGACTTGAGCCTAATGAACAGAAAAAAACTATGCTGAGTCTGAGACAAGTTTTGCTGTCATTTCTGGTCATGCTACTTCTGTCCACTGTTCATTACCAGAAAAAGAGCTGCACTTCAACACTGATCATTGAGTTCCAAATCACGTTTTCTTAATGAAAATGTATTTGAGATACAGTATATTGTTGGTGTCACAGGACTATTTTCCACAAGGGGATGACACTTGTTCCAATTAAACAAAAAAATGTAATACACTGAGTTTTCCTTTATTTTAAAACTATCCCTGTAATATACAATTCTTGTAGGATTTTTTTTCTCAATACATTAGCAGGCTGTTATTAGCAGCCGATATTGGGTTATTACAAATATCTTGGTATTGGTTTGTATGTGGGAAGATATGGGCAGAAACTAGGCAGTAAACTGCAGCAATACATGTTCATTTGACTTTGTTTTCTCTATTAGTTATATGTTTTATTCATAGTTAATATTTAAAAAGATCTCAAAAATCTGTTTTATTGACTGTTACTGGCATTTTTGATAAGTTTATTGTTCAGCAATAACACATCTTCATTCAGATATATCTTGATATGTAAACAAAATGTTTATGTTCTGTTTATAAAAAAAGATCAGATAACATATTGTCAGATATACAATATTGTCAGATTTTTATTATTCTCATGTATCAATAAGTATGTATCATGTATCCTGGATGGAAGTATTTGTCTTCCATCCAGGATCAGTCGTGCTCTAATGATAAATCCCAATCAAACATTTTGCAGTTGTGTGGAACAAACGCATGTTTTAGCCACTTCCAAAAGCATTTGTAACCTTTTTACGAATCATTTCATCCGTGTTTAATATGTACAGGTGACAGATATGTAAGTAAACACCATGTGAGCTTCATAGCAACTGTTCAGTGTCGAGTATAAATTGGTTATCTGCAACAGTGTTGTAATGACTTGATGAAATTAGATTAACCATGACACAGTCCAGTATGTCCAGGGCATAATGAGATTTCAGTAATCCTGTGAATAATGTTGTTTGGTGGTGTTAAAAAAAAAAAAAAAACATGTAACAGGACAGATTTCTCTTATACGAACATGAAAGCTAGTCTGCATGACTGATTCATAACAGCTGACGATACCATGGGACTGTGGATCATCATGTTTCATTTTGTATCGCCTTTCTACCATTTTACATGAGGTGTAACAACATCTATTACATATAGCATGTTGAATTAATGCCTTTCTGCTGTATATGTATTTTCCACAGGTCTTTTTATGGCCCTGCCTTCACTGCTAACATATTCATCATACAGTATCTTTATTTCAGAAGACGTCACTGATCCAAAGGAGATGTGGGGGATTATATCAGAGTTTCCCACTCGCTCGGTTACTTAGCGCAAACAAACTACCCAGAGGTAATGTACCTTACACTACCTTACACTATGTAATGTAGCTACATGAGTGGACACAATGACCTAAATCTTTTTAGGGTCAGTGTGAGCCATTTGCACTTAATTATTTTGTTGTGTATTTGCTGTTAAATTAGGTTTTGAAAAGTTTTTCCCAAAGAGTGAACAAAGTGCTGGCGACAACAAATCAGCTGAAGGTGAGGAAGGTTTGAGTCATCGTCACAAGCAGCATTTGTACATCCTCTGTTCTCTGTTCTTATGCAGTGTATGACTGATTTTCTGTTACTGTTTAGATGAAAATACCAAAGAGCAAGACTCTCTTGTAAGTGAAGGGAGGGACACAAATGATAATGGGGACGAAAGACGAAGAGGAGAAAAAAAGAAAGAATCACACTGGTGGACACGCTTTCAGGTGCGAATCATAGCCAGCATTTTAACAATAATTATTTCTTCAGGTTTTTAATGCATATCATTAAAATGCACTACACACAAACAATAATAACACGGAATATATTTACTAAAATGCTGGAATCTGAGATATTTTAAGGTAAAATCTAAGCTTGATTTGACTCATTTTACTCATTAGTGTAAGTTAAAGTTGCATTTTCCATAATTTGGCAGTCACATAAATTACTATTCAGGTCTATAATACTCTTCTAATATTAACCTTATAGATGATATAGTTATAGTAGATGATAGTTAGGTCTCTTTCCACTGTAAAATGCCCCACTAACTACATAGCTTGGTCACATTTCTTTAGTTGTGAAATTTAATGGATTCTTAAAAATATATTTGTTTATGCTGTGTATTTATGTTAGAAAATGAATATAAGCTGAAATGATGCTTTCAGACTTTCTAAACTTTCAAATGTTGAAATATTTTCCTTTAAACATGTTGTGAGAGGCAGCATACTGCAGCTGCAGGGTGAGAGGAAGGGCTTGTTTTTCTTTAATCAGTTGGTCTCCTCTCTCTTACAACATTTCTTTTATCTAACAGGATGATTTCCCCTTGGATGAAAAAGCAGTTCGCAACCTTGCAATTGGGGCAGCAGGCATGACCTCAGCTTTTTTGTACTTTTACTTCAGAGAGACGGGGGTCCAGATCTCCTGGAAAGACTTTGTGCATCACTACTTGAGCAGAGGCTTGGTAAGAGGCAGAGAGAGTTTTAGCTTTGGGATCTTCTGAATGAGGGTGTCTTTTATCTGCATGTTTGTTTCTGCAGCAATATGAACAAATTGGTTATTGTGCTCTCTACACAGGTGGATCACCTGGAAGTTGTCAATAAACAATACGTCAAAGTAATTCCTGCCCACGGAGTGAAAACATCAGAAGTGGTTAGTTGCATGAAAATGCTGTTACGTTCTTTTGCTCTTCATAAAGGTCACTTTGTTGGTCAGTCCTAGGTTCTAATCATGATTTAGTTTTACTGTGTTCATGGCCTCCCCAAAAACTGCTGGTCTGCAGTCTTTTATGTACACTTGCTTGAATGTGCATGCTTGATTTGCCACCGTATAAGAACGTTTATAGAATGACCAGCTATCGTTGTGCACTGATCATCATGAAAATTAATGAATATTATGTATCTCTCTCTCAAACACAGACACACATATAGGCTTATAAGCTTATACTATAGATTAAAGTGAGCCTATGTAACTTTTGCTGAACAGAGGCCACTGTGACAAGTGGCAAGGATGTTTAATTTTTAAATGTAATTTAACTGTAACACAAGTAGGGAATAGTTTGACAAAATAACCTTAACTCAACACCCTCTTACTAGGTTTGTCCTGAACTTTCATTTGTGACTGACAACTGAGCAAAATCCATTCAAATCCAGTCCACTGATTAGGTCCATGAGATGTGGTTGAAAATGCTAGTAGAAAATTAGTTAAGATAATTTGATCAAATTACAATTTCCAAGAGTTTGCTAATATTAGCTACCATGAGCTACTGGTCCTACCAGACCAAGTAAGACTGTAGCAGCAAAACCTCTGAGTGCATTGAAAGGAGCGCTGGTGCGATTTATTACTTATTTTCATTTGTAAGAGGAAGAATTTATTTCTTCCTTGTTATTTCTTCTTTAAAAAGTAATATAGTCTTGCTGTAAATTTTAAAGTGGATAAGCATATATACTGTATACTGCATGTTATATGTTTTCTGTTGTCTGTATGTTTCAGAGCTATTTGTGGTTCAACATTGGCAGTGTTGACTCATTTGAGCACAACCTGGAAATGGCACAGCAAGAGATGGGTCTGGATTCCACACAGAAAGTGCCTGTATTCTACAGCAGTGAAAGCGATGGGTGAGAAATTAATCTGATAAGTACCTGGAACTTTCATATTGAAGTGACTTTTATATCTGTTGGTTTGCTCATGTTTGCTGGCCTAATTGAGCTTCTTTCTCTTTCCCCACAGGACACTTCTTTACAGCATTCTCCCAACCTTACTGCTGGTTGGCTTTATACTTTTTGCCACGCGGCAGGGACCAATGGCAGGAGGTCGTGGAGGTAGGGGGCAACGAAACCCCTTTAGCATGAGTGAATCCAAAGCCAAGATAATAAAAGACAACATCAGCGTTCGATTCAAGGATGTTGCAGGCTGTGAGGAGGCTAAATTGGAGATTTTGGAATTTGTCAACTTCTTGAAGAACCCGCGGCAGTATCAGGACCTAGGAGCCAAGATCCCAAAGGTGTGCCATACTGTATATCATAAAGGATTGTGGCATTGGTGGTGAGGGTGACGAATATGGGATAAAAATGAAGTCTTAAAGTGAGATATTTCTCCACCTGGCAAAGTATTCAGAGTCATTTTTATTGATCATTAAGTAACATCTTTGTTTTCAGGGTGCGGTGTTATCGGGTCCACCTGGAACTGGCAAAACCTTGCTAGCTAAGGCCACTGCAGGAGAGGCCAACGTCCCCTTCATCACCGTCAACGGCTCAGAGTTCCAGGAAATGTTTGTTGGCGTGGGCCCAGCTAGGGTCAGCACTGGGCTAAATGCCTCTTTGACTCTTGACTCTGGAAGCTAAATGATAATCATCATCTGTAAACACAATAATTCTTATGTGTAAGATACAGACATAGAGAACAGTCTACCTTTTCTTTACTCTCTATGTTTGAATAATAACACTGTAGGAAACTATGCTAACTACAGTAGTAATGAATACTGATTTATAAATCTCTTTGCTGTCCATATTAGATAAGAGATATGTTTGCCACAGCTCGAAAAAATGCTCCATGCATCCTTTTCATCGATGAGATTGATGCAGTGGGCAGGAAGAGAGGCAGAGGGAACTTTAGCAACCAGAGCGAGCAGGAAAACACCCTCAACCAGTTGCTTGTGGAAATGGACGGTAGGCACTTGTGTCATCTCTTTCAGTGTTCGAGCCTTTGTCCCATTCCTGGAGCACTATTTTACAAGATCTATACTGTTTGTCATTACAGGGTTCAACAGTAGCACTAACGTGGTCGTTTTAGCTGGCACCAATCGAGCTGATATCTTGGATCCAGCTTTGATGAGGCCTGGACGCTTTGATCGACATATATACATAGGTAAAGTATAGCATTGGTCTTAAGGTCTGCCTCTGTTGCTTTCCAGCTGGCTCTTCTCTAGCTTTATAATTCCCTGCTCTCACCTGCATGCATCATCATTTATCACTTTCAAGGTTGTCTAGTTTGTTTTCAAATGACTGTTTCCAGTCATTTCTAAATTTGTTAAGATATACTTTTTGGTTTCTGACCTCCTTGCCCTCTTGTCCTGCATCACTTATGCCTTACCACTTATTCCAAGTATAGAGTGATTTGCAGGTTGTGATTTACATCTTGCCCCTAAAATCATCCCAAATAACCTTTTTCTGTGATACAGTCTTTGTTCCTTTGGACTTCTCAGTTTCCTCTAGACTTAGAAACAAACCTGGATTTGTATTCTTTTTTTCTCCTGTTCTTCCCCTCTGGTGTTTTATGATCCATGTTGATGCATGAATGTGTTACCATGCCACCTCAGTAGGCTACTGCTGCACACCAGGCACTATGCAACAAATGCAATTCAGTGGCACTGATGTGCATGTAGACCCAGATTTAACTTTGTTAGGTTTTTTTGCCTGCTTCAGATAAGGTGCTAAGCTAGACCTTACTGACACTCATATCTTGTACTTCCATACAAATAAGCGTCAAGCTTATTAGATTTGCTTCTGTCATTTTTTTTTGCGCCAGTTCACTTATGTCATTAAGTTGCATACTGTTTATCTTTGTGGTTCAAATGGTTGATCTTTTTCTGCCTGCTAAGATCTAATTTGCTTTATGCCAGCAGTGCTGGACAATGGTGGGCAGGGCAGTTTTCTCTCTGACAAAGAAAAATGGGTCAAAATGAGAGAGCTGGTTTTCTATAAAAGAAGGATTAGATGAGTGGAGGCCAACATGAGGGATGGGACACACCGCTCCTCTTTGCGTTGTTGAGTTTCTCTGTTCTCTTTCCTTTAGTCTTTCTGTTGTTACATGTAAACAGTATTGGTCAGATAAAGTTGCTTAAAAAACAATCACATTACTAATTAATGTTTAATCAGTAATTTGTTACATAACTTGTTACATCATTATGAACATTAAACAAAAATAAGTGTGGCTTAAACCTGAATGAATAATGCATTGTGTAATTAGGCCAAAAGTTTAAACATTGCTCAACAAGACTCAGATCTAAAGTGTCCTTCAAATGCTCCTTCACACACTCTCAGCTGTCAGTTTAAGAACAGGCCTCCAGATATAAGCTCAAGAATATTCACATTTTTGAGAGGCTGTCTTCAAGATGAGTAGCATTCACCTTATGACTTTGCTTGCCCATGAAAACAGTTCTCCCCTTGTAAGAGCTAATGCTGCTGTAAGGGGAGCTCACACGATTTGCAGTGTCTTTCAATGTTGCACTTTACTGCCCAGTTCTTCTTTAAGGTTTGTAAATATGTGTGGAGTCAACACACTGATGTATTAACACCTTGACAAAGTTGGAGGCATTATCTCTAACACTAGTGTTGCCTCTGTATCAGTAACATTATCATGTGATGGAGTTACTTCTGCAGCAACAGTTATTTTAATCATATTTTGCTCGCTTCTCATCATTCTTTTGTTTTAAAAAGAGGATGTCCTGAAACACGCAATATATAATTCATGATGTTTGTTTTCTTTTTTCTACAGGCCCACCAGATATTAAAGGCAGGGCATCCATCTTTAAGGTGCATTTAAGACCTCTAAAGTTGGACTCCAGTATAGAAGTAAAGGCTTTGGCTAGGATGCTAGCTGCTCTAACCCCAGGTTTTACTGGTAAGAACAAGAGATATGTGTTCATGTTCGCGTGTGTACACACAGCTCAGTCTTTGGATTGATCTAAAAGGATCATACAGTTTGTCTTGTGTATCTGTTGTTGTAACTTGGCTGTTGTGTCTCTTGTGTGTCTCAGGGGCTGATATTGCTAATGTGTGTAATGAGGCTGCTCTAATAGCTGCACGTCACCTCAAACAACATATCAGTACCAAGCACTTTGAGCAGGCAGTCGACAGAGTTATTGGAGGTAACTTAACAACCACATTTGTGCACTTGATATTATGACAATACTCATAGAATGACTATTGGATATGGGTTATACACCCCACAGTGTGATTTCATGCAGTACTCAAAGACAACTGTATGTAGTGTATGCTTGAAGGACACCTCAACCCTGATAACTTAATGCTTGTACAAAACAGTTTGGTAAGACATGCTCCTTGCCCTCAGGTCTGGAGAAAAAGACTCAGGTACTGCAGCTTCCAGAGAAGACTACTGTGGCGTATCATGAGGCCGGGCACGCTGTGACCGGCTGGTTCCTAGAACATGCAGACCCTCTACTTAAGGTACTCAGACCACTTCTTTTCTCTCACACTGCTGCTTGACTATCTGAATTCTTCTGCAGCCCTTGCATCATTTGTTTTTACCTTCTACAATCACATTAAGATTTCACAAAATGCTTGTATGAATAATTAGATTGATTATAATGCTTATAAATACTCCCTAAGGTGTCCATTGTTCCCAGAGGGAAGGGTTTGGGTTATGCGCAGTATCTGCCTAAGGAACAGTACCTGTTCACCCAGGAACAGCTGTTTGACAGAATGTGCATGATGCTGGGGGGTCGAGTGGCTGAGCAGGTTTTCTTTCATCGAATCACCACCGGGGCGCAGGATGACCTCAGGAAAGTCACACAATCTGCCTATGCACAGGTAATCACCACATTTACGGCAAATTTACGGCACATAAGAAGCGGTTGGTTTGAAGTGAAGCAGCACTGTTTGCCATTTGACAGTGCTCAGTTCTCTTCATATTTTAGGTTGTACAGTTTGGAATGAACGAGGCGGTGGGTCAGGTGTCCTTTGACCTCCCTCAGCAGGGTGACATAGTAACTGAGAAACCCTTCAGTGAACCTACTGCCCAGCTTATAGACCAGGAGGTCCGCTTGCTTATAGATGCTGCCTTCCAGCGAACACTTCAGCTCGTCACCGATAAGAAAGAAATGGTGGAGAAGGTGAGAACTATTATCACTGTCTAGAGAACGATTAGAAAGACAAAAAGGATGGAGAGAAGTAAAGATTAAGAGTCTCGTACTC
The DNA here is from genome assembly GCF_020085105.1 of Siniperca chuatsi. NCBI lineage: Eukaryota > Metazoa > Chordata > Actinopteri > Centrarchiformes > Sinipercidae > Siniperca > Siniperca chuatsi. The sequence continues at coordinate 19,066,127 of NC_058042.1, forward strand.
CAAAGCAGATCACTGAACACTGTGATGCAGCAACTGATAGCTTATTTGTGCTTTGCTTATATTCGCATTTTCAAAAACTGGTTGGAAGAATTGTGAGGAAGATCGCTTACCTCAACTACCTTATTTATTTAAAAATGAATAAATACTACTATTACTACTGCTCTTTGATGTAACTACTACTACTTCTGTTCCAGCCTATTTTGTGTTTTGAGTACGAAAGAAAATCTGTTCTTGATGTCTACAATCAGTAACACATTTTTTTTTTTTATGATGGAGCCATCGTCATTAAAATGCTTGTTGTTTCCTATTATTGGTCATATGTTGCAGGTGGCAAAACTTCTTCTAGAAAAGGAGATTCTACACAAGGCCGACATGGTGGAGCTGCTAGGAACTCGTCCCTTTCAAGAGAATTCATCATATGAGGAGTTTGTTGAAGGGCTTGGGGAATTTGAGGAGGACACCTCTCTCCCTGAAGGGCTAAAGAACTGGAACAAGAACAAAGGGGATGAAAAACACCCACAGAATCGCCAAAGCAAATCAGCCCTTTACCTGTAGGTGGACACGCAGCCTCAATGCAAATATTCCACTGGATTCAGGTGAATTTAAGTGCAGCACCATCTGGTCCAGACTGCAGCCTGTCAGGGCTGTGAAAAAATATCCCTTGTTCATCTCACAACAGCTGCAAATGGAGGGATGGTGATGTGTTGCACAGGTCTTAAAGGGCCTAGATTATGCAATTTGCATTTTTTTATTGTATTTTTATTTTCCAGCAGGGATTCCAAAAAATTACTCATTGTTTTAATGTTAGGGCACTTTAAAGTCAGAAAGCTAGGGCTTCTGTGAAGAAGGCCGTTTGTGGCTTACATTTTACTGGAGGTGCCTTCTACACCCTTCCTTCCATACTGTGATGGAGTCCTACCACATACCACAAACATACCACAGAATAATCTGTAGTCATGGTCAGGAAAATGATTGAGCTCAAGTTACAAAAAAACTGAAATCAAATGAGATATGATTTTTAAAATTCAGAATTAGTTGACATCACATGGCAAGTACATTAGTTATGGTGTGTATTGGTCAGTTACACACTGTGCTGGTATTACATGGTGTGCTGGTATTTTATGCTGATGCTCATTGCCCTTATTAAACCTTATTCAATTTCAGCATACTATATGCTTATTCTTTAGTCTGGTAGAGATTTCCATAAATCTATAAATATAATAAGAATTCTTCCAGTCTCAGCCACTTCATTATGTTGATAGGGAAAACACATTTTAAATAGTTTGCTGAGTTTCTCAGATGTTTAAGATTTCAAAGGTACTTCTGGCTGTTAAATCTTTCTTTCAATGAAGCCATTCTTACATTTCTGGGACGTGGTGTTTCAACTTAAATACATTAATAGATTTTCATCACCATTACAGTCTTTCCTCAACCTGGTTCATGTTAATACATCAGTAAAGGCAGCTGTTAGTACTCTGTGTTTGTAAATTTGATTTGTGCACATATGACTGATATTACAAATGGATCATATGTACTGTAGGTAGTAGGTAGGAACTGAGCTGAGTAAGAATCAAATAACAAAATGGCATATTACACACTGCTGAAATGTTTTCTTTAAAACAGATATTTAACTCTTAATTCACTCACACTACCTCACACTCTCTATATTCTTAACATTATCCTCTGGACAATTCATTAGTCTGCATTGGGTGGCCTTCTGCATACCTTGAAACGCTCCTCCATCAACATATTGCCTTTATTCATGGAGTCATCCTTTCAGTCAGAACACACTGTTATCATAATGTTAATAGTGTTTTAATGGTTAGGCCAGTAGCTCTTAGCTAAGTAAACAAGTTTAATATAAATATTTACTTGAACTGATGCCTTGCAGTAGATGGTTAAAGGACCCCAACCAGCGTGACACTGGAACATCTTTGGCTGGTGTTGGAATCCAGATTTTAATTTAACATTAAGAAATAAATGAAGAGGAAGCTGGTTGTATATCACTGTGTATGAAAGACATTGTGTGTTTTATGCCTGCTTGACAATGTACTGTTCTTGTTTTTGCTTGATGAATATTTCTTTTTACTTCAGTGAGGATTATTGATTTTACAAATGTGTGTGTGTGTGTGTGTGTGTGTGTGTGTGTGTGTGTGTGTGTGTGTGTGTGTGTGTGTGTGTGTGTGTGTGTGTGTGTGTGTGTGTGTGTGTGTGTGTGTGTGTGTGTGTGTGTGTGTGTGTGTGTGTGTGTGTGTGTGTGTGTGTGTGTGTGTGTGTGTGTGTGTGTGTGAGAGAGTGAAAATACCCACCAACCAGTTGGCTAATCTTGTCGATGGCATCGTCAAACACTAGAAGAGAGGCATAGAAACGATGTCCGAACAAGTGATCTAAATGTGAGGCTGTTGTGGCTCACACTGATATTAAACGATTTTTATAGCCCACTGGTCTGTCTTTAATTCCAGTATTTTTTTTTTAGTTTTATCAGTCCAGTTTCTCTTTCTGGTGCTGTCAAATAACATATCACAATCTTTAGCCATTGATTCTGACATGAAAACAACACACAAAATTAATTGTTAACTTATACTGCCAAATTTTTGATGTTGAACCAATGAATTTTCTATAAGGAAGACCACAGATTTGTATACAGTGGTGTAAATTAGTACCATGACACTAAAAACATGCTCGCCACACAGGTCAGAATGACTCTGCTTTTGCAAAGTGTAGTTAATAAATGACACAATAAAACATACTTTTTCAAGACTTATTTATTCTTCATTCATCCCAGTGTCACTGTTGATCCATCTGTCACATCATTATTATTAATTATTGGCACACCTGGTATAGACAAGCTACACGTGAGATAAATAAATCAAGCAATCAGCTATGACCTTTGCTTAGAAAGATGTGAAATATTGCATCACAAGTTAACTTCATCTTTTAAAAGATGATTATAAAATTGTTGGCACTTTGTTGTATTTTTGGCATTCGTGCAAATCTTACTGAAGTCATCCGGACTATGATGCGATTCTCCCTTCATTTCTAAGTGCCTCAGGTATTCCCCATCAAGTTAATGGAATTTGACTACCAACTTTGCAGGGCCAACTCTAATTACCTTAGCAGCAGCAATTCTGGCATTTTTAAAAACGACAAAGAAATCTGACAACATCCATCTAAACATATTTTGGAAAAAAAGTACTTGAGTATGGAAAAGTGTGTTGCATATAGCTTGCTACTTGGTCTGTTTATCTTTTGCGTCATCTGCACCAAATGCCAATAATTCTGGGGGGCACTGTAAATACAATTCAGTGAGAGAATTGCAAAGTTTTTCATTTAGGCAATTATAATAACACACATTCTTCATTAAGATGAAGAAGGTGTGATGGCAGGGGCGTAGGACTGGGGGTACAGAGGGGACTGAGTATGCAGGGCCCTCATGTGAGGAGGGCCCACAAAGATACTAGAATGAATAGCCGTGGATGTGGAGAGGGGCCCATAGAGAATGTTTTCGTGCAGGGTCCAGAATTTTGTGCTTACGCCCCTGTGTTGTGGATATAAAGAGCATGGCCTCACTGACGTCCACTTTCACTGATCAAGTAACCTTCATTGCAGGCAACAGAAAAAAACACTGTCACATTTTCAAGCCAACACATTAAGTAGCCTCAGTGTGATATTTTACTTTGAACAGCTCTGCTGATTTATGTTTCAAATCATATCCTGGTAATTCAATGTGAATCCCAGTGTCTGTACTTCACATGGAAGGTCTGGCCACACGCTATGGACACAATTTAGGAACCAATCTTGCTGTCTAGGCTATTTCCCACCCTGAGAGGCTGTAAGGATGGAGGTGCTGTTATTATTCTGCTGACCTCATACCCTGTCTGTCATTCAAAAAACAAAGCTTAAAATCATCTGGCAGCCCAGAGTGCATTAAGAACCCCTTGCATGAAAACCACAATGATTGTGTGTGTTTGTGTGTGTGTGAGAAAGAGAGCGAGAGAGAGGAGAGGGAGAGAGAAGGAGAGTGTGTGTTTTGCACATCTCAACATCTTTAGTTAGAGCACAGAGCATGTTGTCCAGAGTTCAACCTGAACTGTTCAGCACCATGAAACGTTATGTGAGTGCACAGTGGCAGATGGGGGCCTCTTGGTCCGCGTTGTGTTTCCACTCTGGTTGTGTCCATCTGGCTCTGGGTTTTCTCTCTCTCTGCGGTCCAGCTGTTTCACATCAGATATCACAGCTGCTTCGGCCTTTCCAGCTTCATTAAGGGCTCTGCGGTGTCCGAGTCGCTGTGGTGCTTTCTCTCTCGTGGGGGCTCAACTTTGCTGCAGCGTGTCCACGAGGGGGAGCGCGTGTACCCACCTCTGGGCAGCACAGGCTGGTGGGAACCTGGGAACCAAACACATAACTGCTTGTTACCAACAGGAATCCAAAGTCCTGGCAGATATAAATACAGATGCAGCGTTTTTATATCATATGGGAACAGACACAAGGAAATCACTGTTTCACACAACTTGAGCTTGAAAACACAATTGTCTTAATGTTTACTGGCGTCAGTCTACATTGCTCTACACCTTCTAAAAGCATATTTCCAACTTTCTCCAGAGCTCAGATGTTAAAATGTAAGAGGGCTTGCAAGATACAGTTGCTGCTTGCTTTTCTTCCAGCCATTAAAAGCCTTGTAGCATGCCTGCACACACACACATACACACCAGCCATTTCTAGACAGGACACACTTGTTGTTCATTCAAGATTATTGGGACTACACTGATTACATTTTTAGGGACTCTTAGTATTATTATATTATATCTTACAGAATGTGAAAGTGAGATAATGACCAGCTAAAATGGGGTAAGAAAAAAAAAAATCTAATTCGAGGCATCTAAAATGATCCACAAGAGTATTCTTCACACAAAAAGCTGCTTTCTCTTAGTATAAACCAGTTAATATATAAATACCATAAATAATCTCTCTGCTGGAACTCACAACAACTTATACCAATTGTTTCTTTGTTAGATTTCTTTCTTTCAGTTCTGCTTTGCACCACTTGGTGGTGATGTCCAACCTACCAGGAGGACAACAAAGCAACAGGGGGAATGACTGATAGAGAGCTGGCAACTCGCTCTGCCTTACACTGCCCATACATTTTTAATGTTAGGTCTCTTATGTGAAGGTCATACTGAGTACCTGGCTTATATATCTCCCTAAAGCCACATCCATATCCTCACACACATTAGAGACTGAGAGACAGAGTGAGTGTGAGTGAGTGAGAGAGAGAGAGAGGGATAGAAAAGACATATTGATCTCAGAAGATTGATGGCGTCTCCACTGGATTTTAATGAGAAGGACAACAACCTCCTCAGCAACATCAAGTAGTCTGCTGCAGCAAGCGTCATGAACACCTGCTGATGACTGCTTGTTGTGTCTCTGTAGTTCTAAAAATGTGTGTCTGCGATGTGCACATACTGCATGATGTGTAAGTGTGTGTGTAAGGCATGTCATTTTTCCATTCCTTGTTTGCCTGTTTTTGCCCTGACATCTAATTAAAAGACTGATGAACATGAATTTAGGTAATTGAAACACACACAGAGAGGAATGTTTGCACACCTCCCTGCATATATTTTCCCTTTTTTCTCTCTCTCTTGCTCTTTTTGCTGTCACACACACAGAGCTGAGCTATCGGCCATTAGATTCAATCAGCGTGTCGCCAAATAATTTAATGATTCTGAAACAATAGACTCTCCTACAGAAAACCTGTGAAGGCAAAGGAAAAACAACTGCTGTAGAACAACACATTTGTGTTTATATGTGTGCATGCATGTACATGCACACATGTACAGTTTGTGACAATGCCCTTCTCTTCAACCCATTTAAGGGCTCGTTTTATTTGTGCATGCTAATCCTAGCACAGCCCAATCAGTGTTTGTAAACTGGGGCAAGTATTTTTCAAAGATAATAATCTCTAATGTCTTTAAAAGCCTGGAGCGACCCCAAAGGCTGTGAGTTGAGCTGGCATTTGACTTTTTACATTCAAAGGAGCTTTTTATAGAGGGTCTGTAAAATGTGGTCTCGCGCTCCTACAGGATAAATGACCACAGAATGACCCAAGACAGAAAGCTGTTGCTGCACTGCCTCTCTATGGGCTAAAACTTGAACAACATGCTTCACTTCTGGCTACATCCCAAGCAGTGACATCACTGCAGGTGTTGTATCTTTGACAGCAGATTGGAAACAAAAATAGAACGGGCCCATCACTGATTAGGGTGTGGCCTGTTGTATTTTTGCTGGTGCCTGTTGTAGAGTTGTTTTTCCAGTGAGATCTGTCCTCCACCGCAAACACCAAACATAAACCGTCAGAGATGAGACCCTCTTGGGAGATACTGTCTATATAATGCAGTCAAACAATATCATCAAAGGATTTGAGAATGATACATGCTGTGTAGTAAACAAATTATGAATGGACAATGAGTTTCTGTTTCTGTTCCCTATTTTCTGCATCACTTAAACTCTTCACATGTCTACTAAAGAAACCCTTGGACAAATCCTTAAATCAAATACCCTCTCTAAAACACAACTCATATTACTTGAACATGAAAAATAATCAACCAGACAGATACACAATACGTTATAGTCTGCAATGTCATCAGTTAAAAACCCTGTTACTGCTCCAATGACAAAGAATAGGAGGCCAAAGCTATGCCTGTGGTAGTTTTTCAGAGATGTGGGTAAACTTTATGGTTCATCAAGCTCATTTGAGTGTGAAACAAAGAGCAAACCTACTAGACAAAGTCAGCCTTCTGTTCTGTGCCTTCTAGAAACAGAGGCTTGATGAAACACTAATTAGTGCATGTTCTCGGCTCTATGGATTCTAGCTATGAAGTTCAGCTGATCATGTTCACTAATTTCAGTTGAAATGTCCCTGAAAGAATGCTAATCTGAAGTATCTGAAAGTGAAAGAGAGGAACATGGGAATGGACAAAGGGAAAATGGAAAAGACAGACAGCAGTGTAAACAAAACAAACAAGACACAAGCATCTATAAATAATGTGCTAGTGTAGTTACTCAGATTATGATAACTGTTTAAATGGATTTGAAGCACCAGGCCATGTTTCCAGCAGGGACAAGTGAATTATTCAGGAACCTAGATTTAGCATGAACTCACTCACCCATCTTCTCGTCTCCTTTCCTAACAGTACTTCCTTTAACCTCTCCCTCAACTCCTACATGGCCTGCACACACTGGCACACACTCAGCAGTTTCCCATAGAGTCTAATGCTCACACAGCACAGCTCAATACTGCCAAATTTGCAATGTAAACTTTGACGTGAATTAAATTGCAGTCCTTAAACCAACATCCAATACACTGCCTTTGTCACAATTCAGTTTGCAATATGTTGCTATTATAGTTTTAGCAGGGTTGTTCAAGACTTGTCAAAAAATGGCCTTGCATGAAATTACAGTGCTGAATAATGAGGGAGGTTTTAGTGAATCCAGATGAAATAGAACAGCTGGAACAGCTGAGATTTCTTGCAATAAGTCGCTGTTTGGATAAATCCTTTCTCTCTCACACACACCATTGTCATTGTCTGCACAACATCTGCATGGGACAATAGAATATTTTTGTTCATGTGTGAAATATAAAATGTCACTGTTTTAGATTATCTAAAATACTGTTACACAATTAAGAAAAAATAATTATAATGAGAATGCTTGACGTTTCAAATGACATGTGATGGGGCAACAACTCAGATGTTGTTTGATGGATACTTACCAAAAATGACTTAAAGAACCAAAACTCCATGCAATTGCTTGCACATTCAGCCCCAGTGTTGTTCAAACCACACTGACTCTGGCAGTCTTAGGCAGCGTTCACTAACATTTGCCACCTGCTGAGCTACACATTTTCTTTCAAATACAACTTCAAATAATTTCTTAATACCAGTAAACATTATGTAGAAACTTATGTTTCATGTCTTTTGTGATCATATGATTTTCTGTGAATCTTGTGTAGTCCTATAAGCAAAACAAAAGTCTGTAGTTGCTCTACAGTATCTGCCTGAAGACTCCCAAAATCGTCTATAGCAATCTTTGTGGCTGCATCTATCTGGGATAGTTATCCTTCCTCTGTACGAGCCATATCTGAGGCAGACATGGAGAGAGAGAGAGAGAGAGAGAGAGAGAGAGAGAGAGAGAGAGAGAGAGAGAGAGAGAGAGAGAGATTGTGAATGATGGATAAAGGCAAGCTAAGAGACGGAAGGTGAAGGAGAGGAAGATTGTATCTGTGGTGAGTGTGAGACAAAAACAGCTCACAGGTAGAAGCAAGAGACTTTTGGAAGCAAGTTAAAGAAGGTCGCTGCTCAAAATGTCGGAATGTTAAAGACTTTCAAAAAGGAAGAAATGTTTGCCACGTTCTCAGATGGCTCATCTATTTTTATTCATGATTTTTGTAGGTAAAAATACAGGAGTAAATGACACACACTGCTCATTGTGAGGTTATAATTTGCATTAATTAACATAAAAACAGATCAATCATCTGAATGTCATACTGAGTGTGCAAACATTTAATCATTTTGTTTTTCTCACACATCTGAGGCTGTGTAAATCAAATAATTTAACATCAGAACTCTGGTGTACAGCTGTACATCTCCTGACAGCAGAACTTCATCTGGATTAGCAAAAAGCAGAGCAGCGGATGTGAGGCCTTGGACTGGAAGCCTCTTGGCTGTTGCATGTCCTGCACCTGGCTACTGAAAAACGGCTGTGGCCTGTGACTAACAAGAGTTTGAGAAAACTTGGTGTGGTGGTGTTGGAGAGGACAGCTGGAAAGGTTGGACAAGCTAAAACTGTTTAGTCTGCTCGGCTGTGGGAACATGGGTT